>NC_133484.1:16320900-16471819 GCF_025370935.1 Choristoneura fumiferana
TTTAGAAGAAAATAAACACTTTTTTATAAGTTTTGTAAAATTTGGGATTTTTGGTGTTTTTCCAAGCTTCGTATATTGTTTGGAGCCCCGGTCCGCGAATGTGTATAAGCGGATTTTTAGGTAAGTGAGTGGGCAGTTTTGTGGTAAGGGCATTTAATTGTGTACCGATTGTGTTAGAGAATCCCGTGTGATAGGTTTAGCACTCTGTGGCAGGGGCTCGAGTGGTATGGTTTGGAGACATGTAAGTTCCTCATGGTTCGAGTCTTACGCGTTTAATTTCGTAAATTGGTTTCAACAACCACACGATTAATATTAAGGTTAGACTGGCATGTTTCATTATCAATCAAAGTTTCATAGTAAATTAAATAAAGGTTTTAAAAATATATGTCTTTTTAAAAATGAATTAACAAGTGATGACCACTTCCCCTGTATTGAATTTTGACGAAACGTTCAAGTAAACCAGTCTCCTAGGAAATATCCGCACTAAAATTTATTATTAACAATTGTTTAATTTCAGGCCCGCATACTCGGTCTATCTTCACCCGGCACAGAACGTTATATTTCAAAGGTTACAAGTACCATCGGAAAGCGAGTAAGTGGACTCAAAACGTCTTGGCACTGCGGCACCCACAGAAAACGTAACTGTAAGGGCTGTATAGCGTACCATGATCTTTTCACAAACGATCCAAACGCAGAGCAGTTCAATTTAGGCACCTAAACTGAATCGTCGAAATTAGTACCACGACGTTTATTTCTCAGAGCTGAGTCTCAATGGTTTACAGGTGAAATGAAAGACCGATATTGTCTCTGGTCCGAAACTGAAACGCTTAGTCGCGAAAGGGATGCCGCTATAATGCAAACCAATTTTGTATACTAAAACCTCTTTATTTTGCAAAACCATTACTCATGTCATTTCCGTGTTCTTAGCAACCGTTGTGTTGATTAACAAATAAAATGTTTACGGCTGTCACTAATCGACGAGTCTCTTTTCTCACTGAAAAATCATTGAGGAGTTAAGAAGCACAATGTCGTGAAGTACTACGAAGTCCGAGACAAAGTCCAAGAGCCCGCATCCAAGCACGACAACGTAACAGGCTGCGCCGCCCCAGAGACCCAGGCGCCGACGCCGCGAGCCCCCATGTCGCAAGAGACGGCTCGCCGGGCCTTAATTGAAATAGCTCCGGAGAAAAATGAGACCTTGCGCGCAGGACTGCAAGAAATTAGGAAGAAATTAAAGCAGTCAAGGAGTTACTTCAAGCAAGGTGAGAGCATTTTTTTGATTAGTTTACCAATTTGATAGAGTCTCCCATTACAAACAAGCAATTCATTGTGTGTGTGGTGTGTTGAATGTGTACTTATTAGGTTTCTCGATACCTACGACTGCGCTAAAGTTTTTGGAAGAAAATTTGGTATGTAGAAAATATTATGCCTTCGTAAGTCGTTTCATTGTAAAAAAAAACGCCATTCAAAAGACTGAACGAAAGTCGGTCACTCATGTTCTGCTATGTCAATGTTTTTTTATGTAAGTACCATGTTTTTTTTTTGTTTTAGGTTACCAGTTCCAGAACTGCCCCAACGCCTAATTTAAATCTACCATAACCATATAATTTCAAGATAAGGTAGCCTGAATTGTCTTGACAGGTTCTCTAAAAATCTATCTAAATTCTCGTTGACAAATTGACTCGAATTCAGTTTTCTAATATAAAGTTAAATGGTCAAACTGTTGAATTTGTAAAATCAACAATATTTTTAGGAATAACGCTCGATGCTAACCGATGTGGCGACGGCACGGTTGATGTATTTTGCTTACTTTAATAGCATTATTTCGTACGGCCTTATTTTATGGGATCTGCTGCAGACATTGAGTAAATTTTTATCTTAACAAAGAGAGCACATTAGAGCAATTTATAATTTGAAGACGCGTGAATCCTTCTTTTAAGGAAACAGGTATCCTACCTTGCCGTCGCATTATGTTTTTTTTGAATAATCATGTATGTAAGGAAGAACATATGTGATTTTCCCACTAACGTCGATAACCCAAAGGCTACTAGAAACACAGGGAAGCTTAAAGTTCCATCTTACAGACTGGCTAAATATACCTCGTTGAGTTTCTTGCCGGATTTTTGCTCAACAGAGGTTTTTCCGAACCGTTGGTAGATTTTTTTTGACATCATAAGTGCTTGTTATAGCCTAAATTGAATAAAGATATTTTGACTTTGACTTTGAATTTTTGTAAATTAATTATTTGTGAAATAAAAATGAAAACAAACCAAACGTGTTCATTTTCTCTTTACCTACACCTGTTATGTAATATGGTTATTCATAAAGAAGATTTCCGCAATTACGTAGTTTTTGCCTAATAATGAATAAGTAAGTAAGTAAGTAATCATTTATTGCATATAAAGTAGGGTTTACAGGAGGGCTGATACATGGAAAGAACATACAAACATTCTTGCAAAAGAAAAAACAACAGTGAAAAACAATAACAATGGTAGCAAGTTCATGAACGTACATTAACAGCTCTTCATACACAATACTTTTCACTGGCTCCTACACTAGGCGAGGCCTGTCCCGTAGGTAGCCATTCCGTGAGAGTGAATACATAGTGACAACATCTCAAACGTTCCGCTAGAGGCGCTGTTCGCGTTTCCATACAAATTGAGATTCTAACGCGAACGCGATCGAGACGTATTTTGTAACCGAAAACTTACACTAAGGGTACTGGCTAGGGGCTTGACTCTAATAATAAATAACTCATACACTCTCGTGTATATGAAATGTTTTTGGTGGGATTCTCATTACTATTTATAGTCTGCGGGGTCTTAAACATAATGTGTTAACAAAAATCGTTTTAGGTTTAGGTATTTATTTATATCATCGTGAGAAATGCAACACAAGGATTATCTCCCTTCCCATAATCGGCGAACAAGGCTATTCCTTATGGCTGTACCGAGTCGCAGTTGTGGGTTGCTTCTTTCCGTCTCATCAATGACAACTGCGTCCTCGAGCAGCGGCTCGGTAGCCGCCTGCTGCAGACGGCGATTGTGGTATCGAGGCAAGGGTCCCAAATCTAAAATGGGCAGATTTGCTGTATTGCAAATATTGTGCAATATAGCACAAGCATTTATAATTGAGCCAGCAACTTCTAGGCTGTAATTCAACACTCGATTATTTGGCTTACTTTATGTCAAGGCGCCATGTGGGGACTGTAACTTGGTAAGAGCTTAGCTAATGGCGATCTACGCGCGTGACTTTAAACTCTATCATCACTATCCCACCCAGCCTATACACGTCCCACTGCTGAGAACTTGCTAAACTTCACACAAAACATTAAATTTTTATGGTATTTTGCCGCCCCCTAAATGTGGCGCCCGGGGGCTCTTCAACTGTCCACCTAACTACTTCTGCTGTTGACTGTACATACTAACAGATAATAGGTTACTTACAGGGTTCTTGTCTCATTCCTCTCTTCCAGAGTAGAAGGGAAGACAATATACTTCCTCCTCATTTGAGGAGTATTTAAACAGGCTGTTATTTGCGCAACAACAGATGATACTGTTTGCTGCGCCAAAGAATGTGCACATAAATCACCTATGGGTCTTTGATACGACCCGACAGCATATAACGGCAGCGTAGTCAATACCTACAATAATCAAGTATTTCGAATAAGTACTTTTGCCAAAGCATAACCTAGTTAAAGTTACAAATGTGCATATACGTAAGGCGTAATGAAGCTAATAATTATGAGTTTACCTTCGTCTCTAGATCTAAGTCAGTAGACCTCACAGGTTCTTTGAGCAATGGCCTTAGCTCCTCACAGAGGTCTAGAGTCAGCTCTTTCGACAGGCGATATCTTCGAATGAACTCTAAATCCCGAGTTCAAACGGATTGTTTCCTTGCGATTACGGAGCCTATTTTTTTTTCGCCCTGTATTCTCCATGAGATCGCATTCCAAAAATTCCAAAAATAATAATTCCTTCGACATCTGAAAAACTGCCGACAACTGTGTTTTAACAGCTTGCGGATTTTTCTATGTTGAACTAACACGCTATGCACATACTAAAGTTGTTATTTGCACCGTAAAACACTGAATTCGTTTTATTTCATTAGTTGAAGTTGAAGCGATCCAAAAGAATTGACAGAATGAGTAACTTATACTGAATCGCTAAATTTGACACTGAAGCGATTCAATTCCACTCAAGTTAAGCGTCATGGTACGAAAACACTTGAAGTGAGTGAATGAAAATGTCTGTATCGCTGTCGCTGAACCGTGCCTGAACTGAATCGCAAAAGTAACGTCGTGGTACGAATAGCGATGCAGTTCAGTTTAGAGCCTAAACTAAATCGCATTAAGAGAGCGTGGTAGGGCCCCTGGTCACGACAATTAATGACAAAGTTGTGAAGTACAGCGCGCATTCGCATGAAGCCATACTATAGAGAAAGAACAAGGCCGGTCCACTGGTTAATTAATTAATTAATGTATTTAATAAATAATTGAATTTCAAAACCCTTTAAAAAATATTTTGTCAGTCACTTAAAATACCAACACACTTCAAAATTTCAACCAATCATAAATTGTCACGATGTTTTATTACAGTGTTCTTCGGTGAGACTTGTAAAGGGGGTCGATACATCTACTATCGCGGGTACAGTACCACAAAGAGAAGCAATCTGGGTTAAAAACCCGGTGGTACTGCGGCACCCACCGCCGACTGGGGTGCCACGGGGCTATCAGCACCATTGAAGACGATATTATCAAGTGTAATGATAACCACAACCACCCCGAAGTGCATTACGAACGATTTTAAGGAGGTTCTTAACTCGATGCTTGTTTCTGTTCACTGCGTATACATTTATGAACAGATTTTTTTTTCAAAGTTTTTATATTTTTAAAATTGGTTCACACACATTAAAGGTATTAACATCGCTAAAGACTTTACCTCTATCTGAATTTCACAAATTATAAGAAAACTAGAATCCGATGTAATATACCAAGTTTCAAAGTTACGAACATTTTGTTTGTAGCTTTTCAGAAACATACGACGAAAAAGTTTAACTTGCTAAATTATGAATTATATTTAGTCTTCCTCTATACGAGTATGCATGCCATATCAATTAACCAATTAACGTAAGAAATTCGGCCAGTTGTGTCTTGACTACCTCTGTAATAGGTAATCTAGCAACGCGTTAAAAACAATATTTTGTATTTTTTAGCCATCTACGTACCAAAGTGGGATGGTCGTAGGATGCTCCATTTCCGAGGCTACAGGTACTCGCAGCACATCCGCAATGGGCCAAAGACACGATGGCGATGCTCCACCCACACTCGGCGCGGCTGCACCGCTAAAATACATACCTACAATGATCTGATCATCAAATGCAACGATATACATAACCATTAGTTCCTAATCGAAAAGTAAGATTTGACAGTTGTAAGCATACGTAGCATCTTGGTAGCATTCTCAATATATGTATTTAGTTTTGTATCATGACTGCAACCAAGGCATGTTCTTGGTATTTTAAGCGGCGATTACACTGAGTCGTTCACCTAACGCGGTTCAAACTACTTAGGACAACGAACGTCCTCTTATACTACCGTGTTCTTCACACTTTTACGGTCGCCGCATGCAGCATGCGGCGAACGACTTAGTGGAATTGCCGCTTTAGTCCTTTTCTGATTACGAGAGGGCGCTAACGGATAAGGACAACCACATTAAAAATTCAACTTTTAAACATTATTACAAATAGAATCAGTAGTAGGATTGTATAATTTTCCTTTGTTTAATAACTTATGAAATGTGTATGTTTTATTAAGTACCTATGTTGTATTAAGTTATCAAAAAGAGGTAAACATAGTAGGAGGAAGGATCTCTATTCAGAGAGGAAACCGTCGACATTTTTTGTAATGAAAAAACAGACCTCTTAAGAACCACTAGTTTTACTTTTTCTTTAAGTTATCTAGAGTGCAGATGCCAACATAATGCTACGTCTATAGCAACGTGGAGAAAAGATAGGTACCAAAAATTTACTGCTTATTTTATTTCTGCCAATTTGCAGTGTGAAACAGTAAGTGTACAAAGTGCTCTATGTATTTTGAACAAACAATCGTAGATAGTTGTCGCTACATACGTAGAGTAAAACATGTACTTACTACAGCAATCTTAATTTAAACTGTAGTAAGTGGTTTAGATTTATTAAACGGAATAGATGCTTTCAATTGCTCCATACCGCGCAGATAATTGCTAGCAACTCGGCAAATTTAAATTTAATTTAATTAAATGCCCGTATAAAGGCGTCATACGTTGTGATAGTTATGTATATGTGTTGTAATGATTGGAAATATATATTAAAGGATTTAAATGTAATTAATACAATAACAAACGAATTTATTATAAGTTTAATAAATTGGTAAGCCATTAATTAATACCACGTGCCCGCCTTTTTATTTTTCATTTAATATTTTTTACCAAATAGGCACCGGGATCAAATGATATTCACAATTTCTTTGTTTTGTTGAGTGTTGAATGAGTTTTCATCAATAAAAAAATGATTATAGTATACACTATTTAATTGACTGTACTTTTTATTGCATCGTCATCGGGTCTACATATAACTCTTCTTAGATCAATAATTCTTCTTAGACTGGATTACGATTGATGCTAATATTATGTATTTGTTTCGAAATAAAGGGACAAATTTTGATTGCAAGATTTGATTACATCAAATAGAAGCTTGTAACTAATATTATTTTGTACCAACTTTCTTTCAGCCCTATTTGAATCCAATAGAAGAGGTAACCCTGTTCTATGTCACAAAGGCTACAAGTATACTTACCATCGGCAGTCGCAGAATGGGTTGAAGAAACGATGGCACTGCGCAACTCACCGACATGTAGGCTGCACTGCCGCAGCTTTTACCGTTGAAAACGAGGTTATTAAATGCAGCGGAACTCATAAACATTGAGAATATTATATTTTGAACATAAAACTAACGTGAGACGCACTCATATTTAATAAATAAATCCAGATAACTCACGTCTTAAATCGAGTTTAGCGCAACGTGTTTAAGACTAATTCGTGGCCCTAAAAGACTAGTTCTTGGAGCAACGCGACTCTGCGGCTGCTAGAAAGCGCACTGCGTGCAACCGCCTTGCTTGCGGATTTATTTAATTATATTATTTTGAACTTATTAATTATGACCATAACTCGAAACTCAATCGATATATTGCTAAAGTTGCCTCAACGTTTATGACAGATTGCAGCGGTCATCGTCACGATTAGATTCATGATTTACTCACCGCAGCCACTGCAATATACATAGGTATATGGCCGAAGCGTCCAGGTGGTTTTAGCAATTTCTTATCGTGTGATAAGTCCCGTGTTGTGATATTAGGTACTTTTATAAGGACATTTACATTTAAATCACAAAGCATAGGAAAGATGATAAAACTTCTTCCAATAAACTCTGAACAAGACAGACATATAAGAGGTAGGTACATATAAGATGATAGACATATATAAGAGGTACCTAACTACTTTATTTGGCCTAAGCCAATGAGTGTATCAAATAGCAGTAAATTGGCACAAACTATATAGTTAACGAGTAGAAAATTGAGAGAAACTAAGACAAAAAAAAACGTCTGTGTCATTTATCAAAAATAATATTTTACCATGACTTTGTATTTTTATTATTTTGATATTAACCCCTTGGTCAGTAATGTGGGAACATAGTGTAATGTAAGTTCCAGAAATGCGTTAATTATTTAGGTACTCCTAACCTTAGTTACATATTATAATAATAAACGTGATGCTTGAAAATTTTGTTTTACTTTATCACTGACACGTTAACCACGGATAGGATTTGGATAATATTATACACTGTGATACCTTTATATCAAAATAAGATTCTTTTTATATCATTTTTATACGATTTTTTCTCCTGACTACCTACTTGTTGTTGACTATACTTGTAGTGTTTTCTAAGCTACGTATTTCTGAGTACCAATTTTCCAATCAATCTGACTATTGGAACTGGACCAAGGTAAATTGCAAAATATGAAACAAACAAATAAATATTACGAGGTAAAGCTAATAAGAACCTTGTTAAAATTCCCCGTAATCAATTAAATAATGACACAACTGATGATTTAAATGACCAACATAACACACTTATAAGAGAACTTTACCGGAACATAAAAAGGAAAATTTTGATGATATCAACGGGTAGGGTAGATCGGGTGGAAGGGCTCGTAAGAGATAAGGCCGCCTATTACTTACTTTGTAAATTTTCTCTCTGTTTACCTATTTCTGTATCAATTACTATTCATGGTGTACAATAAAGAGTTATTGTAGTGTAGTCTGTAATATAGAAAAATGAAAATTTGCTTAGAGGTTCCTTTTAAAATGTAGATGCGGAATAAGTAAGGATGCCTAATTTCCCTCGGGATAGGCGGTTCAGCAACGAGGAAGAACCCATGAACGAGCTTTAGCTCCATACAGACCTATTTTTGTTTCGTTACAGCAAATATTTTATCGACCATTTTATAATTTAGTTGTGATTTTTAAATTATTTATTTTATGTTAAAATTAATATTTTTATTTCGTAAACGGAGTAAGATTTTTCCTGACAATTATTATTAGATTTAGAATTAGTATTTTATATGTTTCCAGTCCATTATATACCTACAAGGAATGGTGGTCATGTATCAAGGTTACGCATACCATCGGAAGAGTCACAACGCCTTTAAAATTCGCTGGCAGTGTGGCAAAAACTACAAGCATAAATGTAACGCCGGAGTGCACACATTAGGAGACCAAGTCAACAAAACTTACGGATTTCATAATCATTAACTGTTATGATAAGAAAAAAATCATTCAGTTACACGATTTTTGCGTGATGTAGAAGGAACAGCCCTTAGTCAAAATATTGAAAAATATTCTTATAATTACAACGTATCCGTCCGTCTGTCCTTAGCTTTGCTCTTTTCTTGACTTAAGTAGGTATATATATTTTTGACCTTTCTCGCCATTGAAGCTTTTAGGTAAGTCGAATTCTTATACTTTGAGCAAATTTGATCAAAAACATGTGAAAGTTGGATCATTGCTCAGAAGTATAAGAACTCGACTGTATAAATGTCTGCTACTAATTTAGTTATTACTTTTGTAAAAAACTAAGTTTTTTTTTTCGTCTTCCTATTGAATAAATAAATAATTTCTTAAATTTTTTATTTATAGAAAATTGCAGCTCTAATAATTTTTCTCAAGAAGTATAAATATAATTTAGAGAGTTAATTTTGCAGTAAAACACGTTGTTCACTTATTTACGTTGGTATTTTCATGTAGCAGCAGACAAAGCAGAAGTGTTCATTCGTATTGAACGATATCCGACGCCATACGAATGTACACTTTTTCAATGAAAAGTTTTTAAGTGAATTTGTATTTGTATTTGTGTTGAATTTGTATTTATTCTCTTTCAGTTCAATTCTTGCTCACTAAGGCCGGAGGACGCATGCTCTTCTACCAGGGACATAAGTATCATCGCCAGAGCCACAATCAGTACAAGACTCGGTGGCAGTGTGTGCACAATCGCCCTTTTAGATGTTTAGCCGTCGTACACACGTATGACGACGAAGTCATCAAAATTAATGGCACTCATAATCATGATTAACATGAATTAGGAGTTTACACATCTAGGTTACCGGTTTAAATCACTACCGTTCAATTGTTTATTTTGGGAATTAAAAAAATGAACATAGGCGACTTGCAAGGACTTAATATCATAGTTCGTGTTCGTACTTTTAATAAAAGGAGCGTTCAGGTATTACGTAACCTAATTTTTGAAGATTTATAGTTTTTTGATTGCTTTATCACATTTTTATCGGTATTTGAACGTACATTTGTGGCGCTTGATGCTGTTATTAGCCTACTTATCTGTGGGTTGATTTTTGAAATAATACCTTAAAAAAATCCAGTTCGAAAATGGTCCAAATTGGTGTTATTTTCGAAATAGAAAATTACAGCTCTAATCAATTTTGTCAAGTAATCTAAATTTTATTTAGAGCAGTAATTTTGCAACAAAATACATTTTTTAACTATTATTTGCGAAGGTACTTTCATGTATTTCAAAATCGGCGCCCTAGCCGCGACTTAGTTTTTGTATTGTTCTAAGTTTTAAGTGAATCTATTCTCTTTCAGTTCAATTCTTGCGCACCAAGGCCGGAGGACGCAAGCTCGTCTACCAGGGACACAAGTATCATCGCCAGAGCCACAATCAGCACAAGACTCGGTGGCAGTGCGGGAACTATCGCCCTTTTAGATGTTCAGCCGTCGTACACACGTATGACGACGAAGTCATCAAAATTAATGGGACTCATAATCATGATTAACATGAGTAAGGGTTCACACATCGAGGGGGGCGGGTCTGACAGTTTGTGACACAGGAACAAAAAAATATCATATAATGTGACAATAGGGGGGAAGGGGGCTAAAACGTGACTATGTTAGGAAAAATCATCACCCTTACTTAAATTGTATGAACATTAAAATAATATAAATAAAAAATATTAATTTTTGTTTTTCTATAGAATAAATTACTACTCTTTAGTTATTTAATAAAGAGTCATTGTATTGTATTGTATTTATTTCAGGAAATACGCAAAACGAGAACGAGGACCTGCAAATATAAAATGGTTTGTAATTTAAACAAATATATGGTTTCTGGCCTCAGTCTTAAATCATGATAGTCGATGAAGATTTTCTAAATGGGTTATCTCGAACCCACGCATCACTAAAACCTCGAATAAAGCAGCAAACTCGTTAATGTAAAGCAAAAGTGTTTATCCACACACGAAACTTAGTTTTTGTACTTAGTTTTAAGTGAATTTATTATTTTTCAGTTCAATTCTTGCGCACCAAGGCTGGTGGACGCATCCTCTTATACCAGGGATACAAATATCATCGACAGAGCCAGAATCAGTTAAAGACTCGGTGGCAGTGCGGGAACCATCGCCCTTTTAGATGTTCAGCAGTCGTGCACACGTATAACGACGAAGTCATCAGAATTAATGGTACTCATAATCATTATAATCATTACTAATATGACACATCTAAGGTCTGGCGGTTTGTGATACAGGAATAAACGCCCAGTATTCATACAATGTGATAAGAGGGGGCGCTTAACAGATCAAAATTAATGTTAGAACAAAGTCATCAACCTTATCTTAATTGTATGAGAATTCGTCTTCCTTTGGTGTAAATCACAAATTTTCATAATAATACTATGGGGGGGGGGGGGGTGAGTAAAGGTTATAAGCGTGACGTAATTTATGGAAAGCGCGTAATACAATGTGTTGTGTACATTTTTTAATACTACGTTAGAAAAAAGTCATGAAATCTACCTAAATTATATGACAAGGACATTAATTTAATTTACTACCTAAGAATAAAAGCGACTTGTATTGGAGTAAATTTGAGTCTTAATTATATCAATAGCTTAAGAACAAAACAATACATTTTATTCAATCAAATAATACACGAAATACGTAATAACATCGAAACTTTTACTTGAATATTTATCTCTAACGATTAGTTTTAATTTTTCAATTTATTAATAATCAGTATTAAATCTTGGTTAATAACCTAGGTACTTATTAAATTGACTTTAAGACTCGATTTTAGAAATTAAGATATTATTTGCATGCCAATGTATCTAGTTAGACATGTCATAAGTAGCTCGTTAGCGCTATTTATAAGACCGACCATATCTACAACAAAATAAACTATTTGATTTTAATTAATTTCATTGCGTAATATCAATATATTTTTTCAACTATGCAACTTTATACTAGGTTATTAATTAATATAACTAGCTTTCAATTTTTGCTTTAGGCTTTTTGTATTAGGCTTGGCCTGTAATGGTAATTGTAAGTTAAGATAAATAAATAAATAAACTTGGAAGTAGCAAATTACACATAATTAATCAAAGAGCAATAGATACCACTTCTTTCTGTCAAACGGCATAGCATGAGGGTAGAAAGAGACGGTGAATGCAATAGGAAATACGGCCTCAGTAATGCTAATTGCAATAACACTTCACCCCTCATGTGACTCCACTCCATCAAGCCGTGTAAATTGTAAAGCGTGACGAAAAACAGGTACACCTACGAACCATTTCATTACGTGAAGCATTTTTACAGTTTAATTGTGATTTTCCCTGGTGTTCCACACCGAGCCATAATTAAGTTAATTCGCCAGTACACACCCTGCAAAAGGATAACACTCCATTTCCATAATCAGGTTTAATATACAAATCTTCAAATGTGGCGAGGATTTTAGCTATTCTCAAAAAAAGCAAAAGCACGGTTACACGTCGGCTTTAAAGTGCTACCATTCTACTAGATACCCTCAAGCTTTCCCTTCAAATATTGTAATTTCCCTAGGGAACAATATTTTTTAGATCCACCTTACATAGAAAACCTTTTTGGCAAAGCGACTTGTATTTAACATAGTGAAACATTCCACTCCTTATTCGACGGAATCTTTTATATGTGTATGTTCGCCAATTAGTAGTTAATTAGTGTTAGGTAACTGGAAGAATTATTTTTTTTACTTTTGTAATACCTTAGTTATAGGCGAAGTTCCTTAGTTAAGTTATTTTTTTTATTAAAACTGCCCAGTGTTTTTATTCGGCTAATAAAGTCAATATTTGCCAAACTTATTTCTTTGCTTTAATGCCTAACGCTGAAACCAACTAAAACCGGCGAGGAAACTTCGACCAAGAAGGTGGCTGCGGCGGAGTGAAAATATCAGCGTTTTACCTTACAATGAAACGCTTATTAAATACTTACCTTATTCGAAGCCTACCAATGTAATGAGAGAAGCGTTTCCGTTTCCCTTAAACATCATATAATTTGTCTACATTTCCGTTATATATATACCACCCCCCTCCACTGCCAGCCCGGCGAGCAAGCATTCTTGTGATCAGCGCTCGCTCTTTGCCTCATTGCGACTCTTATTTCGCCAGGCAGGGATTATTTGGTAGGCTTCGAATAAGGTAAGTATTTAATAAGCGTTTTATTGTAAGGTAAAACGCTGATATTAAATTCTTGACCGTTATTCGAAGCCTACCAATATAATGAGACGTGTGTGTTATCGTCTGGCGGTGGAGGATAAACGCCAATGTGACTTCTAGATGAGAGAAACATTCGCCTATTAGAACCATTCAGCACTTACTAACGTGATTAGCAAGCCATGTACCTATATACCTATATATATATAGGTTAAAAAGGGGTGACAGTCTGACAGTACAAACTATGAATCAAGTAAATAAATCGCTTTAATCACATATATAACTCAAGTATCATTATTATGACAGATTCTAGATTTAAGAACTTCATCTCACATAGAAAACCTGAATAAATCGTTTTATTTAGTACGTTATCAATCAAACAATTGCAAAGATTAAGTATACCCATTGGGTGACAAACGAAAATTATACACCTTCAAACAAATTACTCAAATTGTTCACATTATGATCAGCGCGAGAAATTTCTCGACGGTAAAATCGTCTAAAAGTGTCTTCTGAGCGCCAATTTCCTTGTTGCAAAATAGAATCTAGGGGAAAATTATCGATCCAATTTCTAGAAGCTACTGCAGCTCGTACACTACCAGGGGTTGCCTCGATACCAGCTTCACGTAGCAATGATTTAACCCATCCCGCTATGATAGTACGGGAAGCTTCTCTTGGCTTACCAATTACGGTGAGGAAGAGTTTTGAACTCTTGCAAACCTCTCGTCGTTGTCGAGAAATTTCAATTAGTTGCTTTATCCAATAAATCGGATCTGCTTGATTACACTGAGTATTTGGAAGAAGCTTCCAACCAGATTGTCTAGTGTCTGACGAATCTGTCTTTGATCCGAATCTTGGCCACAAAATGATGTGACTGCCCATATCAGTCATATGATCGGAGTCAATGCATAACAATGTGAGATCATGTACCCTTCGCCCCGAGCATAAGAGCAATAGAGCAGCAGTATGCCTTGCGACTTCATATAGGTTGTCCTGTTGAAACTTTCGACTTGATAAGAAGAGTACTAGATTAGCAACATCCCATATTGGAGGCTTTGGCTCTTTTGGTTTCTGTAAGGCGATAGCTTTAAGTACCTGTTTGACCAGCTTGTGGGAACTAAGGGCCTCTGATTTATCGGCATCGCAAAGTGACGAGACTACTGATTTGTGTACTAGAATGGTACTATAAGCTAAGCCCTCTTTTTGGTGAAGGTCTGATAAAAAACGGGCTAAAGAGGATCCCGTAGGTGATGAAATGTTTAAGTCATTATCATGAGCCCAACGGCACCATCTATTCCATGCGACTTTGTACGTCTTTAAAGTCGATGGTCGCCAACTTGATAAGAGCAAAGATTTCTGCTCAGGTGACCAGTCTGTTAAATTCCCAGACCACCCCCACATCTCCAAACCTCCAGCGTCATCTCCATCACCTTGGCTGGTGGAATCCCGGTCGACAGGTCTAGCAAGACTTCTGGAAGGTTCCATATTGTATGTGGGGGGCTCATGGCTCGACTCTTCAAGTCTGCTCTCCAAAAAACTCGTTTCCATTTGGGGACTACTATTAAGTATGTTCCCTTGGCTTGGTTCAGGTGATGAAGAACCCTGGGAATTAAACATGGTGGTGGGAAGATCCAGAGAGACGTGCGCTGCCTGTGACGCAAACAGATCTATTTCCGGCGTTCCCCATTTGTGAAAAATCGGCCTTGTGGCTTTTGGCAGTAAGTGCCATTCCGGGGGAACTTTTAGCCTTGAAAGATGATCGGCTTCGACGTTGTATAAGCCAGGAAGGTGAAAGACTCGCATCTGGATCTGATACGTATCCAGCAGGCGGTAAATTTGGTAAGTATGTTCCATGAGCGCCTCCGACCGAGTGCCGCCTTCGTTTCTTAGATAAGCCACAACTGTTTGGCTGTCGCTCTGAATTAGCAATGATGCCTTGTACAAATCGAAATGAGCCAGTTGCAATATTTTGATGATAGCTAACATCTCCTTTCTGTTGCCATGTAGTTTCTTTTCTGAGGTTGACCAAGGCCCCGATAGATGAGCGTCGTTTAACTTCCCGCCCCAAGCAATATCCGAAGCATCGGTCGTTAAATAGTGCGTGGGTGGGGGGATTTGTATTGGTGACGACTCTTGGCAATTTCGCATCCACCATTCCATTTCGTTCAGGACTTCCCTGGGTAGGGGAAACTGCTTCTTGGGGTTTTGATAAAGATGTCGATTTATCATTACTTGTAGGAACCGATAGTTCAGGCGTCCCCTTGGTACAACGAAACTGGCAAAGTTCAGCATCCCTGCCAGTGATTGGATTTCCCTGAGAGTACCTGTCTTGGCATTGAGGTATCTGGATACAGATTCTTGAATCTTGTTTATTTTCCTCTCGGGGAGGCTCTTTTTGTCCAGCCAAGGATTCCATACCACACTTAAGTACTCCAGATGAGTCTGGGGAATAAGAACTGATTTCTCCCAGTTTATCTGCCAACCCAGTTGTTGCAGCATGTTTATTGTTATATCTACTTGGGTCCCGAGAATATGGGGATTTTGGTGAGCAATCAAATAATCGTCTAAATAGACCAGAATTCTTATTCCCTGTTCTCTTAGTTTTTGTGCAATCCAGTTTGAGATTGAGGCGAAAACCCTCGGTGCCGAACTTAAGCCAAATGGAAGACACGTCATTTGCAAAAGTTGACCCTGGTAAATGAGTCGAAGGAATCTTCTGTGACTTTGCGTTACTGGAATGTGAAAGTAAGCCTGCGAGAGATCTATTTTGACAAGCCAGTCCTTGTTTTGTAAAAAGTGCGGAATTTTTGCCACGTTTATGAGGCGAAATTTCTCGGTTTGCACAAACCAATTTAGGGCTCGCAGGTTGAAAATGGGCCTCAGAGAACCGTCCCCTTTTTCTACCAGGAACAATTTGGACAGGAAACTGGGGCTCTCTGTCGCTACCTCTAAGGCACCCTGATCCTTTAGTTTTTGTATGGCATTTGTCATTTCTGGTGATGACGGGGTTGTGAAATTGTCGTCTTGAAACGGGATTATCAGTGGTGGAATTTCTACAAATGGAATGCGATATCCCTTGATTACTTTTAAAATAAATGGCGGGGCGTTCCAATCTTTCCACTGGTTGTAAAAGTTTTGTACTTGACCCGCTTGGAAGGTCCTCGAGTCAAAATCGCCTCCGTTTACCAGCTCTGTCCTTGTAGGCTGGTGACGCCCCACGTTTGGTACCACGTGGTTGTTTTCCGCCCTTATTTGCCCGCCAATTCTTGGACGGTAGCTAGTGTTATCGTGGCGTGGATGCACTCTTTGGCCCCCACCATTGTTTGTTCCTTGCGCAGGACAATAGTGACAATAGCTGGGAGCCTGCCCATGTGACGAATAATGATTGCACGTACCCTGCGCGGGTGCGATATGAGAAGGGTCACGCCTTCTATTTTGGAAATTAAAGCCTTGCGCAGGCATAACACGAGCATTCGACCCCTGCGCGGGGCGATGTGTATTTCCACTGCTACCTGCTTGCGCAGCAGAAGCACTTGTGGTAGGTTTTTGTGAAGGGTAGAAAACTTTCCCTACTCCTCCCGATTTTTCTAGCGCGGCAGTAAAAGCCTGTGGTTCAAATAAGCTTGACGCTGTAGGTGGTATTTTTCGGAGGGTAGATTTATGTAATGGGTCTTTGACTGCTCTTAAAATCTGCTCCCGTCTTTGTTGGACAATATCAGCTCTGTGACCACACACAAGCTGTAAAGTATCGGCAGAGACTTTGTGAAAATCCCCCGTATCAAAGAGCCCTTCCAATTTATCCTTTATCTGCGAGAAAGACAATTCACCAGAGCTACGGGCCCAGTTAAGATATTCACGAATATTTTTCTCGATAGCCTCTTTCTGCTTTAATAAGGCGAACGTTATTGCGGCGTAAGACCTTTCCGTGTAAGATAGAGACTTGGACACATCATAGGCTACAACTTCTTCATTCGTTTCTAGCTCAACGAATCCCGGGGAATGAGTATACAACTTTTGTACATCCAAGTAACGAACCTCAGACCAGGCTTTATTTGTGAACCTATTTAACTTTTGCAAGGCTTCTAAATAATTATCTGGAGTTTTAGGAATTGCGGGCTCCTTAAGACTGGTTTCCAGATTTATAAAGAAATCTGACGCCGGTGCAGGCTCTTCGGAGACACCGACAGTTGATTGAAATAAATCACCGCTAACATTATGATCAACATAATCTGAGTCATGAGGGTACTTGGGGGTACTAGAATTAGGATACTGTACTATGTTGCGTAGCTCGCTTACCTCTTTTGCTAATTTTCTCAGCACGCGATTTGATTTACTTGCACGACGACGTCTTCGGCGTTGCTTTTTCTTTGCCGACGAGTTACTACTCGAACTCGATGAGGAAGAAGAGGAACTAGAGCTCGAAACTGACTTTTCTCTAGTTTCGTCAACACTTCCTTTGCGTGAATCACTCATTATTGCTGCAAAAGGAGGTTAATGCTGCACACACATACACACGCACAATAACGGTAATCAAATTCAATTAAGTAGACAAAAATTACTTATTCAAGAACGAACGGGAAATTCCGTTATTTCAAATTGAAAAATCGAAATCAAGTACTGTACAAAAGATTAAATGCCGCTAAATATTTTACCATCAGCGGCTAAATATTATTCCTATTCGATAGAAATTATTATTACTAAAAAAAAAACTTACGATACGATGATAGCAACGGTCCTTTTATCACTTTTAAGTAAGAGAAGAATAATAGTTGATGTCTTCAGACTAGACAAGACTCACGACCGTTCACGGCGGGAAACAAAACGCCAATGAGGCAAAGACCGAGCAGCTGATCACAAGAATGCTTGCTCGCCGGGCTGGCAGTGGAGGGGGGGTGGTATATATATAACGGAAATGTAGACAAATTATATGATGTTTAAGGGAAACGGAAACGCTTCTCTCATTATATTGGTAGGCTTCGAATAACGGTCAAGAATTTAATAAAAGTATTATTTGATGAAACCCAATTGCAATCTTAGGTTCGTCTTCATGGAAAAATTGTCAAACACAGCTTCGCTTTGATAATTAACGTTCACAACAAATAGGTAATAAACATTACGAACTCATAGATATAATAACAAAATTCATATATTCATTATGTATAAAGTTCAACTAGTATTACATGTAAATACTATTATTATAGTAATATTTTGCGTCGCGTAGCATCAACGAGCCGTCGTTAATCGTTAGTTTAGACGCGAAAACACATGCGATCATGCACAAGTAGTATTCGAGCGTCCAACCTAATAACACTAATGAATCGGTGGCTCTTTGAGCACTACAGCGTGCGACCATTTACACTAATTTAAACTTCATCCACAAGAATCTATCTAATAGGGGTTATCGGGGATGAAAATCCGATCTAGCTTGGCCTTATCTCTGGTAAAACACTTATTAACTAGTTTTAGCCCGAGCAAAGCTCGGTCGCCCAGGTACTAAACCTTATAACAGCGTACCTTCTGTTCCAGAGCTCCTGTTCCTTCCATCAACTCGTGGCTCTCGCATCCTTTTCTTTGCTGGTTACAAGTTCCATCGCCACTACGCAACCGGAGTCAAAGCCCGCTGGCACTGCGCGACACGCCGCAAGCACGGTTGTCTGGCCTCGCTCATAACCGTTGAAGACAAAATTAACATCAAAGCTAACTGTAGGATCATGCATAACCATGAACCCGAGGAGTATCCTGAACTTGGAGATTACTTGAAGAGACCTGAACATGTTGATGTTAAATAATAAAGTAATTATATTAATCACTCAATTTGGAATCGCAACTTGGACCGTAATACCGTAGTAGTTTGACGATGGACTTTCTTATCCTACCTTCATTTTTGTCCTGTCAGTGATTCGATTTATGTTTGTAAAGGTTTTGTGGATAATACGAAATTAAATATTTAAATAAATGGAACTAAACAACGAAAATAAATATGTTTCGGCGAATAACGTCTGGCAACCTGTTTCATTTCGCAACTTTTCATTTCCCAACTGTTTAATATTTTTGAAACTGTAAATATTTCAGGATTTTTATAAAACTAACCTAACCTAACATAAAGGGTTCTACACGATGGCCCTGAAATAAATCCTGAAATATTTACAGTTTTAGAGTTTGCGAAATGAAAAGTTGCGAAATGAAACAGGTTGCCAAACGTTACGTTGCGAAAAGGCAGTACTCGTAATAAACGATATTGTGTCGTTATTATGTCTATAAAATATAAACAAGATGTACCTAAGTTCACATTATAATGGGGTTCGAATTTTGGTTACAATTTCTGTTTATGGTAGATTTGATTCATCATCACCATCATTATTACGTCTCACTGCTGGGCACAGGCCTCCATTCAGAATGGGAGGGTTCCCAAGCGGGCCCAGTGCGGATTGTGAACTTCACACACATCACTGAATTACAATTAAAGGGATTTAATTACAAATGAAAATACTGACCTTATAATTTCAGATGCGACATTTTGCACGTCCCGCCGAGGTGCTCGCTCGCTCCTGTTCGGTGGTTACCGTTACGTGCGACACCGAGAGCATGCTTCAAAAGTCCGGTGGCAATGCGCGACCCACCAGAGACTAGGGTGTAGGGCCAATGTGTTTACAATGGACAATGTAATTGTTAAGTGCAATGTCCTTCACAATCATCCCTACGTAAGCGAGGAACCCTACAGTAACATGGTCTTACCTTAAATGTTATACTTTAAGGAATACGTGATATGTTACCTACATTTCAATAAAAAAATTGTAAAAGATGAAAAAATAACGCTTATGGTAGATTTTTATTGCTATGTCAATTATGCTCTCTCGGTTTACTTCATTTGATGGGATTGAGACGACATGACAATGTATCACATAAAATAATAGGAACTTAACAGAGAGCGGTAAACATTTTGTTGCTAACATACAAACGTTTATATTACAGAAACAAATTTGAAATCAATAAATACTTGTTACTTTTGAATCTTTTTAGCGATATGTAGCTATAGCTTTAGAAAAAATAAACTTGGCAACAATGAATTTTTGGGTAGGTAAACTATAGATAGATTGCGCTTGTAACTATGCATTCTAGAGTATAATAATAAATTTACGTACAAAGATAGATAAAAAATGTAATTAATTATTATTATTAATAATAGAAGAGTCATTTATTCGATGTGATGTGATTTATTTCATGTGATGTGATTATAGCAAAAGACATAGGAAAATTAAATATTCATTCTGTACATTAAACTGGCAATTCTTGTATACATAAATAAAGGTTCCGACGGATATACAAGGTTAGAGGTGTTGGGACTAGAAATCGATCTATGAAAGATAACTTCATCAAGACATTGACAATACTCCCTCTTCTACAGATCGCCCAACGTTTCACACTTCAGCGATGGGTGCAAGGATAATGAACCACAAGGGACACCAGTATACGCGGCACTCTGTATGTTCATCGAGAGTGAAGTGGCTATGTACGGAGAGCAGAAACAACAAGTGCCACGCTATAGTGGTCACCATTGGTTGCAGAGTTGTGGACTACCACAATAAACACAGCCATCCGCCACATCAAATTAGCGTGCATTGTAAAGATATATAGATACAGGGGATAGATACAGATAAAGATATATAGATAGTGATATTAGCTATAAAAAATCAATTCGCTTTCTCAATCTCGTATTACTCTCATCTTGATAGTGAATTTATGGTTTTCTTTTGTTTGGAAATGGAAACGTTATACGGGCTTGAGAAAGTAAAAACGCTGTTTTGCCAATATTTACGCGGCCGTTTAAAAATGGTTTTGGTTTTTGCATTTAAAAGATCTCATTTTTAAGTCTTCTTAATTTTTAATTCCATTTTTAACAGACAATTGGTAGTTAACCAACAACGGTCGTTGGTGGGAGTGATTTTCTGTTAATAATAATTTTGTAATATATGAATATTAACTTTATGACGCCTGATTTTGATTTGAAATGGATAGTGGATCTTGCGCTCGACTATCAAAATTACAAAGCTTACAAAGCATGGAAAAACAACTACCTACTTGTTGTACTTCCCTTTCATCTTCTTACAAGTCATCTTTAATTACGCAGGCACTATTTCCTTTCATTTAATCAACCAGGAAGTCTAATCTACGTTCAACAACATGATTGGATTTGGGTTCCACTTTGCTAGTGATCCAATGTCTAAAGCTGGATCAGCAAGGGCCCTTAAGGTTTTCTTTTAATTTTTCTGCGTAGTTAAAATATCTTTCGAATACCTACCTACTTTGTTTTTAATCTGTAATTGAAAACATGCTTATGACCTTTTATAAATTTAAAACTTTCAGACAGTTTCTAAAATTTTACCCTTTATAACCGAATCTAATAGAAAATGATATTACACAAAATTCTACTAAAGAAGTAAAGTTTTCATGCAATCCAATGTATTGACTTTATTACTTTTAGAACCAATTAGTATATTGGCATGATTACTATTAATTTTGATCATTTCACTGTGCTTTAACGCTTTAAGGGAAATAGATGTAAGCCTTGTAATTGATAATTTTGCTGAGTTTGACAGATGATGCCATGTATAAAAATAAACGTAAATTCTACATTAAACGGCTCCAATGTTCCTTATGTTATGATATACGCAAATAAATGTCTATGTGACTATTTAAAAATTAACAGGTTTATCTTTTTTTTTGTGAATTAAATTCAAGTTTTGTTCCGCGTACCTTCATTTTAGAGCAGCTCGATATTTCGGCACAGTTGCATGCGCCATGATCGCGAGTACGCGGATAAAAAAACAGAATTTAAGTCATAAAATTCGTAATGACCACGATAGTCTAGAATATTGTATCTTTTTTAAATGACTCTCTATATAGAGTTGTTATTTGTGTACAGATTTGAAAAAAACGATCTCTTAGAGCATAACTGGAAATAATCATTATAACTAGCTGAGGCAAGAGACTTTTATTTAATAAAATAATTTTCCTCATTCATTATTTCCAGCCTTATGAGGCTAACAGTGCACAAAAATATCCTTAGCTTTTACAAAATTTAAGTTAAGACTTCACCGGTTACTTATGTGGAAAAAATCTGAGAAGAGAATTTTATAACATACGTTAAATTCTCGAGTTGAGTTCCGCCAAATTTTCGTATACTTCGTCGACTCGTTCTAAGCATTTTCGTGGTGTATTATGTTTTGCTATAATAAAAACTGTATAATTAGAAGATACTAAGGATTTAATCCATTTACAGATGTCCCGAGCTTCTTTACAACAAACAAAGGGCACCAAGTCATGTTCTACAGGGGGTTCAAATTCATGCTGCATCGCGACAATGGAATTAAGAAGAGATGGCGCTGTTCCAAAGAGGGCTACAGAGGCTGCCGTGCAGCAGTATACACGAGCCTCGACGGCTGTGTTGAGCTGAGGAACGAACACAACCACCCTCCTGGCGCGTTTGCTAAGAACCTTTATAACGTGTCTGTGGCCGATTTAGTCATTATTCCCGATACATATAGGCCAAACTCTATGAACTCAAATTAAAATATATATATAAGCGTTATCACAAATGCGAGTCGCACTCGCTTGTTGAGTTTCGTGAAAATTTAATGGCAATCAAAAATAATGTATGATGAGTATTTCATAGCATTCCTATGACAACCGATGTTATTATAAATATTTTCAATTGGCTTGTGATTATAGGATTTGAAACCCCTGTGTATTTTGTATGAAAATACATTGCCAGAAAGTTGTATCTTTAGACTGAAAGTAAAGAAAAGAAAGAAAGAAAACATTTATTCACATTCACAAAAACACACACATAAAACAAAATTTGAAAAAAAGAATAAACAACAAAAAAAAGAGAAAACAAAAAAAACATGAAAATACATCGAGATTTTGTATGTCCCCGCAAAAATGAAAGAAAAATGAGCAATGAGAATGAGTGTGTGAGTGAAGATTGCATGAAACTTTTTTTTTCACAGCTTCAAGGTATTGGATGCCTAAGTATTCGACAGCTATTTCAATTTGATACTCCACGCGTTCCTAAGAAAAAAAAATGTTGACAGACTGACAATGCAGTGATCATACAAGGGTTCCTTTTTCTTTTCGAGGTACGAGTATAGTCGACCAAGAAATTGGTTTACCACCCTAAGGTTTAAAGTCATTTGTAGCGCTTAGAACGTCAAAGCATTATTTTCATTCACAAGTCAATATGACAATCAGTTTTATTGTTTTATTTCCGGAGTAGGAACTGTCATTCAAATTGGTAAAACATTTTCTTGGTCGACTATACAGTCGCCATCAGATATTTTAGAGCAGCCAAGGTGATAAAAAATATTGAAACATGAACTCTAATACCTTAATATATGGTTCATGTGTCGATATTTTTGACCACCTTGTCCGCTCAGAAATATGTAAAGGTGACTGTACGAAATCCAAAAAAATATCGAGCATCCTACCAAAGTGTTGTTAAGTAATTTTAATTACAAGTTAGTCGTGAAAGTTGTCCAGTCATTAAAAATCGATTTATATTGGTTCTCATAAAATTGTTTAGCCAAATATTATAGGTACCTGCGTACACATAATCATCACTCTTTCTAATTTTTCTCTTCATCATTTTGAAATAAAGATGTTTTGAAAAGTTCTGCTTCAGAAAATTTTAATTCATTATGTCAAGCCAAAGATTCATAATTCTGTTATTGTTTAATAACTCATGAATTAATTCGCAGTTCGGACTTAACTTATTCTTTAGGTGGCCAATCGTGACTTTTGAAATTGCAGTTCTAATCTTAACACTGCCACTCGTTCCTGTTGGGGTCGCAATTCTAACATAACTTTGCAGTTATACAATAGAACACAGCACAGCAGTGTAATAGAGTACAGTAGAGATTTATGATTACTGACATTATGAATTTGAATAATTCAGTGTTATAATCGTTAGCATCAGTGACTTTAAGATAAGCTACTGTCGTGGAATAAAATCTTAGGATTTTTTTTATTTTGTGGATTTCAAATAATCGGAGTTGAATTTTTTTATGAACATTGTTTTCTGATAAAATTTTCTTAAATTAGTACCTATATCAGAAGTAAATAATATATGTTGTGTAGATTATGCTCATATAGGTAGTTAAGTATTTATACATAACTAAGTAGATTTTGCGCTGGTAGCTTCGTCTTTCATAAAAAGTTGTAAATTACAATTATGATATCTAATAAAAAATGGTGTGGTGTTATAATACATGTACGTGTAATGATTTATTTCGTACCGTAGTGCTTCTAAGTATCTTAAAAAAGACTAAATCAATATATATATAAATCAATGCCACTTTTCGTTGTAATTTTATAACTCAAGAACGGGCTCAGCTATCCAAACCAAATATTTAGGCTTTGTTCGGACTATTTAGTACATGGTTTACGTGAAGTTTGCACAAAATCGGTAGAGCGGTTCTTCATTTATCACATTTTTTGTATACGTAGCGAAGCACGTACCGGGCCGCTAGTAATATTATATGGATCGGCACTTTCGTTGTTATTCACTTCTACAAACTCGTAGCAGCGTAGCTCGAGCTATGAACTAGATACGGCGTAGGGTGCCGGCACCAATCATGGACATGTTAAGCACAGTAGTATCCAGTAATAGACAGCAAGGATTGAATGCCTTAATAGCTGACCATTCATGAACTTTATCAGTTATGATCATCAGTTATCTGCACATAAGTGTTATTAGTTTTAGAAAAAGTAGCGTCCGTTTCTTAATATTGGGTTAGCGGAAAAAATATTCCATTATTGGTTCCTGTCCATGATTGGTGCTCTCACCCTAGTACTGAAACAAAATGAGGATCAAAAGTTTATTTTACAAATAAGCTTTTATTTATATTACCTCATTTTGTTCGTTTCTTTCAAATAAAGTTAATTATGATCCACTTCCATTGGTCGGATTGACCGTGTAGATTGAACGACAATGCAAGTACAGTCAGCCAAACAACTATGGTAATACAGGGGAGAATCTCTGACGTGGCGTCGTAGCTGACATATGTGGTAAAGATTGTCTTCACAGACTGAAGTGATGCAGCCGAAGACGTACCTAATTCCCGCATCTCTTAGGCTACGTACACACTACGAGTATGCGGCTAACCGCGCGGTTACAGCGTGCTGTCCCTCTTATGTAGAGTAAGTCTCTCTGGAGAGTAAGACTACGTATGCATAGTGCATACATAGTACTCTAGATTGCATAACGAAAATGTTCACCGCACGGTATTCCGAAGAACGACAGGTTTTGAAAATTACCACAATAATACAACTAACTTAAGCACTAAACAGACAGTCCAATCTCCAACCATTTGTATTAACTCTAGTTGTTCTATTGCTCCGCAGAAGCAGTCCTAGTGGAGACCCCGAAAAACAAACGTTTCGTTTACCTCAACGGCTACAGGTTCAGTCTTCAAAGCACTAACAAGGCTGGTGAAAGATGGCGCTGCGTCCGACACTGGGACGGCTGTCGAGCTGCCGTCTACATTGATGACATAAAAGTAGTCAAGGCCATAAACTCCCATAATCATAGTAAGGCTAAATTGAAAAAGGTTGAACACAAACGCGTGATCAAGTTGGTCTCTGATTTTATGTGGAACTGTGAGATTCCGCTTGTTCGTAGGTCGAGAAGAGATAGTAAAGAGGTAGATGAATAAAATAAAATTGGACTAAAATCAATTACGTTGTTAAACCGTGGGCACATATGCAACTCATCTACAGGATTACTCGCAGTAGTTCCTTTAGTTCCTTTTTTTTCATACTAATAATTCTCCTTTTCTATATTGCCAAAGGAACTACTGCGAATAATTCTATCTATCTGTGCGAGAAATGAAGACATTTTTAATGCGGGGCTTCCCAACAAATAAAAAAACATACATACGAATTGTGAACCTTCTCTTTTTACCCGACTGCAAAGGAGGGTTATGTGTTTGTTTCAAGTCGGTTAAAAAGAACGTACATCATGCCTACTAACCTTCTGGTTCAAAAATAAATCTTCTGGTTCTTTTATTTTATTTTTAAATCATCTTGCACAAATTTCCACGCATATATATGTTTATAGGTATTTTATAATTCTTATATTCGTCATATATATATTTTATAAATAATATATAGTTTTTTTCTTTTCCCGCAATAATTACGCGTTCATTTACGTGGGTGCACACTCACCGGGGTTCAGCTGAAAACCAGCGCTGCAGCTCTGGCACATGCTGAACTGAGTCCTTTTGGCATCACACTACAGCACAATGTCTCTATTTTTTCTCTCTTCTTCTATTTATGTTTTTACTGTGTTTTATTGTGATGTAGTGTGTTTTTGTCTGTTTGGCCTGTGTCTGGCAAATATCGAAGTGACTAATTACATTGTGTGGGTAATCTATTATAACTGCCACCCTAAAAACTTGAACGAGCTGTCAAATATCGTTTTTTTTTACCGTTAAGAAAGAGCACCTGGCAAAATTCTCTTATTGGAGGACAGAAGCCATAAAAAAGAGCATGAAAGTTTGTCACTTGAGCGGTTAATTTACGACATAATTTATTTCTCACATATAATAGGTATTTAGTCGATTTTAGTTCATCAATTTTAGATTTAATCAATTATTGTATAATTTAAAAATGGACAAGAGCAGAGATTATAAAATCTATTGGTACATTGGTTATAAAAGTTAAAATTGTTTAAATGTTAACGGTTTTCTAATAATATATAACTACTAATTTGGTTTTGGTTTAGTGCACGCATATGAAACTTTAATTACGAAAATGTTATTATTATTAAATTGAAATTACCTATGGTTAAATTAAGTTTTACTCGAAATAAATAATTATATTTTTAAGATACTCGTTTTATTCGAAACCATCTTTTGTATTGACTTACTTTTGTTTTGTTTTTTTGTTTTGTATCTATCAAAGTTTCCTATCTTAAAGTGATGTGAAAAAAAAACAAAAGATCTTTAAGTTAGATGATGGACTTTAAATAATCCTACCGTATTTCGTTTTTTTTTTTCAGAAATAAAATCGCATCGAAAACGAAGGGAAAGATTTAAAAAAACTCGTTATCTGCGCGGAGCTACGTGGACCACTAAAACCATGTCAGCAGCATTACTGGAATACCAGATGAGCCTAGGGTCTCAATCAGCCATCGCCAGGAAGTACGGCATACCACGAAAGACCTTCAACGATCATGTTAGGACAGGGAGCTCTGAAAAGCGGCTGGGACGCCGGCCACGAACGACACAAGATATGCTAGAAATAAACAAATAAAGCATTTCTTGGTATTGGCCACCTTTTGTTTTTTATATATATAATTTTATAAACCTAGACCCACGCAAACCACTATTGATAAATTGTCCTAAAATATCTGGGGTGTGTGTACACCGTCTTTGTCATAATACAACACGTGGACCCTCTGGTCAAAGATGGTCAATCATGTTGATTTTCAATCCCCGGCCGGGGCAGATATTTGTATGAGTAATACAAAAATTTGTTCTCGGGTCTATGATGTTTAATATGTATTTAAGTATGTATTTATTTATACACATGTATAAGTATACTAGCCGGTGCCCGCGGCTTCGCCCCCGGTGTAGTTTTTCTTTTTTTTCTATATCTTCTTTTATAAGAACTTTCTCCTGACCATAGCAAACACAACAATAAAGAATTAGCGAAATCGGGCCAGCCGTTCACACGTGATGCCGTGACCAAGGGAAATAGGGATTCATTTTTATATATTAAAAAGATTTAACCGCTGCCTAGTATCCATAGCAGGTAGCTTTGCTTAGTTTGGGACTAGGTCGATTGGTGTGAATAATGTCCCATCATATTTATTTATTTTAAATGTTAACGCTTCTCTAATAATATATAGCTACTAATTTTCTTTTGGTTTAGTGCATGCATATGAAATCTAATACCGAAAATGTTATTATTATTAAATTGAAATTACCCATGGTTATTAGTTTTACTCGAAATAAATAATTATAAATGTATATTTTTTAAGATACTCGTTTTATTCAAAACCATCTTTTGTATAGACTTAGATATCAAACTTTCCTATCTTAAATCTAAAGTAATGTCAAAACAATGATGATGATGGACTTTAAATAATCCTACCACATTCTGTTTTTTAAATTTAGAAACAAAATCGCATCGAAAACAAAGAAAAAGATTAAGAAAATCTCCTTACCTGCGCGGAGTGACGTGGACCACTAAAACCATGGGAGCAGCACTACTGGAATACCAGATGAGCCTAGGGTCTCAAGCAGCCATCGCCAGGAAGTACGGCATACCTCGAAAGACCTTCAACAATCATGTTAGGACAGGGAGTCCTGAAAAGCGGCTAGGACGCTGGTCGCGAACACCATAAGATAATATGCTATTGAAATAAATAAATCAAAGCACTTTTTGTTATTTATTGTTCACATGATGTTTTTGATGTATTACAAGCTATTCTTTAACTTGCCCTGTTTATTTATTTATTTGTTTGTTTTTTTGGGTCAAATCTTGGAAGCTAAATTTGACTCACTTCCAGTTATCCGATTGACTTGAAATTTGGCATACTTATGTAAATCTGGTGACAATATAATAATCTGGCAGTGAAATCCTGGTAGACTGGCCATGATCGTCTCCGCAGAACGGAACTCCTTAACGGTTAATGGCATCGACTTGAAATTTGGTAACGGAAATGTAGCTTGGATAAGAATGCAAGTACAGTCAACAAAAAGTACAGTCAGCAAAATAGATTGTATTAAAAATTTAATTTTTAACGAGAAATTATTTATATAGCATCATAAAACTACACTATTGCAAACCAATATTAAAGAATTGTTATAAATATATTTAGAGTGTGTCTCTACCCTTTTGACAAAGATGAATGGAACGTGTTGATCAGGGTATTTTTAACTGATGTGCAAAGTCCTGTAAACGCCACAGTATTGACGGAGAAATTACTGATTTACGATTTATTTCGGAATATACTTTAATTTTATTTTGATTTCTAAATTTAAAATTTAAATTACAATATTAGAACATTCCTGAGAAGGAGCTCTAGTTTGGATTTCGGCCATGTCCAGAGAGTAGAGAAACCTTGGAAAGTACCTTGGAAAATAATTCATTAATTCGTTTGAAATTACTCGTGGGAACTCACTCATACAAAAAATGTGTACTTAAAGGGTTATAATTATAATTAGTTGTTAATGTTACATTATAGACGTAAAAAGAAAATATGACAAAAAGTGCCTTGTTGTTTGAAGTGTTTTGACGTTGGAAATAAACATCTGATTGTAATTCAAATTAGTAAAGCACGATATGAACAGTTAAACATATTGTTATTTTAATGGCAACATACCTATATTTTTCACTACATTAGGTACTTAATAAAAAAAAATAGTGAAAAGAATGATTACTTATTTGTTTTATTTTTAAAAATATTTTTCAACAAAAAAATTATCAGCAAATCTGCACTACAGTTTTCTAAGAGATATTATTAAAAGATTTTAACCTTTTCCTAAGCAGACTGTGCTAAATTTACAATAAGGCATAAAATTAATGAATTCGTCAAAAATATTGCTTTTAAATATTAATTTTTCATAGGAAAAACAAAACTAAGATTAATTTTGTGGTAGCATACCTATCTAAATTCGCGGGGCCAAAAAGGCCAAGGTAGGGATATATTAAAGAATAAAATACTTAGCAAATTGATTATAAACTTTGGTTTATTAACTGTTTTATAACAGCAGATTACAAAAATGTACGAACATAAAGAGAAAACAAATAATCACAAAACAAAATTCAAAAATATCACTTCCCCCAAAGGCACAATGGACAAATTCTAAAATATACCTACTATGCAGTTTACGATTCGAGATTAGCCACATAACATTTTAATTTCTGAATCTAGTGATTATATTAATTTATTACATACCTATATAGCTATATTGTAATTTACATTTACATGTAAGTAACATATTTCATAGTTCATGAAATATGCATTCATAAGTAATACTTTGTATAATAATAACAAATAATAATATCAAACATGATACAAACGCATGTGCATCTTACTTAAGAATATATTTTAGAGACAATAATCTAAAAAATAATATTGATCTAATTTGATTAATTGGAATGCATTTAATAGTTAACTAATATTTAGTTTAGTTACAAAATAATAATTGAACTAAGCAAGATAAATTACAAAAGTATTTGTATCTTAGGTACATTATTGTTATTACCATACGTTGAAACCAGTATTTATGCTTAATTTTATCTTCATTTATCATGCCTAAATTTTATTTTTATTACTAGCATGATATATTTAAACAGCTTAACTACTTATTTTTTTTAAAGTAGTTGGTACTAACAGAATTTCTTTATTGTCTTTGTACATTAACTAACACAATTCAATTTCTTATGGATAACATAATTTAGATAACGGTTATTTACTTATACAACAACAAAAATGAGGGTACATCATTACTAAGCAACGCTATGTAGGTAATAGTGAATTGAAATGATGACAAATTTTATTCAACTTTATTTTAATAAATATTAAAAAATGAATAGTAGGTACTACAGAATATGAGAATTGCAAAGTTAATAATAAACCAGCAAGTAAACGACGTTTTTCCAAAAAATAAATTTAATAAATGTCATGTCTAAACTGAAACCACAAACCATCTCACCTTGTTTCATGTCAACATACAGCAGCTATAGCTAGGGACATTAATATTTGCCAGTTTTTAAATATTTATTTTGATATTGTCTTAACACACTAATAGCACCGGCTAATTTGTCCCTTGACAACTGAAACTCTCAGTCTATATTAATTCTTTCTGCAGATACAAAAGTGGTTAGATTAATAATATCAACCTATTAGACACCCACTATAATTTTCTTCTGACACCATCATGATCGTGCTGATTGTATAATCTAATGATGGCGTCGTTCAGTGTGGTCAGCCTGGCCTTGCACCCTTTGTCACACTTATTACACACCCAGTGTGTCTCATGCTTCTGATTGACGTGTCGGGAACGCTTCTTGAACCTGTAGCCGCCAAGCAGGATGATGGCGTTGCCAGCCCGTGACCAGCAATAGCGGGGAGTGAGGGGATCTGAGGAAGAACGGATCTTATTACCATGGATATTAATCACATGTACAAGTTTCGTTCGTTTTAGGTAACGTCTTCGCTGAAAATCTGGGCTACGGCTTTCCGTGGCTATACTTAATGCTGTCCTATTTAGGGTCTTGTGCCTCATGTCTATTTTTTTTTCTGTTCTGTGATTGTGATGTATTGTGACGTTAAATAAATATTTTTTTTTCTTTCTTTAAATAGAGTAGCGTAGGGTAGTAAAGTAACTGGGAGCACTTTGGTCACACGGTATAGCGCCAAAGCACATACCCTTTGCAGTCTACATTTTGCCTTGTACGCCTACAGTGTAGTACTGAACATAATTTTTTAATGCTTTAGTCTAATGTATCGATATTTCCGCTAAGCGATCAGGTCGTAGCACAAGCGCATTATCCAGAGCTGCACTTAGGTAGCGCGCGTACTTAATTTAATCAGAAATAAAAATGGTAATTTTAATGTATGTGAGCACCATTAGAGGAACTGAGAAAAAAGTATGAAGAAAATATCAGTATCACTTAACTTTAAATGCTATTTAAAGCTGAATTTATTGTAGTTTAATTATACATACTTCAATATTCTGCAGAGTTTAGAAAAACTAATAAAAATAACAAATTACGAAAACTTTACTTTTGCTCGCTTTGCCCGAGGTGGAGCCTAAAGCGAGCACCGCTTTTATGAGCACCCTTCATTCATGCAATAACGAGATAAGGACAAAAACTACGTCGATCACATCAATAAAACTCCAGTGATTTGATGTAGACTTTAATCAGAGTCAAAACCTAACAAATTTAACAAAAAATGGTACTTCTTACAAAAAATTGCTTTCCGCCATTGCTTTTGACATTGACTCTTCATCCAAGCACCTTGTTCAGTTTTTCTTTTGTAATTATTGACCATTAAAACAATTAAGCAATATAAATCGCTTTATATGCCTAACGGTATTTGGGCACATGCTCACTTTGCCCTGCCCGCTTTGCCTTTTCGACCAAATCCACATTGTACTCGAACCTAAACTTCAAATATTTCGCGCACATTCAAGAACATTTTACTAAAACACAGCTAAATAACTGTCAATACATATTACAATTAACGTTTTTCAACAACGTCCTTACAAATCCGCAAACACTCGATACATACCTCGTATTTTTCATATCTGGACTGATCAAATTGTAATTTTTGACACTTCGCTAACATTGCGGCAGGTCGGGGCGGATATCGCCACGCAGTCACGCCGCCATTGTCCTTATATTTTCAAGATGAGCGCCAGTGCTCGCTTTCAAAGTCAAAGTAGTCTATCGATATTTCCGCTAAGCGATCAGGTCGTAGCACAAGCGCATTATCCAGAGCTGCACTTAGGTAGCGCGCGTACTTAATTTAATCAGAAATAAAAATGGTAATTTTAATGTATGTATAGAAACAACATTTTACCATGTTAGCTGCCAGAGAAAAAACGACATATATTTTCGTTTTTTTGGCTGTGATACTCAACGGATTTGGATAAAATTCAGCGCTCACGTAAGTTACAACCTAGATTAACAAAGAATACTTTTTATTCCATAATATTTCAGGATATAAACGATTTCTTCGCGAAATTTCTTCTTCTTCTTCATTCTTTCTTCGAAATCACGAGCAACAGTAAGCTAGATAATGGAACTCTTAAATGTAATTCAGTAGGTACCAAATCCTAATCTTTAATAATTTTTTTCAAACCCAATGTTGAAAAAAATTATAAAAGATTATGATTATGAAAATTCATGCAATATTTTATTTACAATATTTTAATGCAAATTATAAAAACAATCTAAGCACAGAAAAGGTTGCCCTGGACAATTCTCGCAGAAGGTTGCCACCTTTTTACTTTTATTTTTAGCCATTTCTCGGCCCATTTCTTTCACATTTTGCTTATAACATTGCTGACAAGTCCTTCTAGTCCTCTTTACGAGTCCATTTTTTTTAGCAAACTTATGTTTTGTATTCGGATTTCGCTTTGGTGAATCGTTTTTGTCCAATAATCCTGATATTCGCGTTCTAAACGCAACCACTCGCGTTTTATTTCCTGTAACTAATTGATGTAGTATCAAGGCGTGGAATATAGCAGTATTCAAAAGTAGGTATATATTTTTTAATATTAACAAAAAAGAAAGAAAAAGATCCTATTTATTTGTTGACAAAAAAAAAAACTAAGTGACAAAACGGCGTGACGCCGTTGAGTCACCGTCCCTGCGGAGTTACTACGAAATTCGAAAATCGACGACTCTCACTCTCGTATTAGCGTCAGCGGGACGGCAAGATACGAAGTTCGCATTTTGCGCTTCGTAGTAGAAAGCTTGACGTCGAATTCGGCTACAAAATGGTGCCCCAACACCATCGGGTCACGACGTCTACGAAGGCAGCACTCATGACGATTTCCATTAGCAGCCGAGACACGCGCAACAAAAACGAGCTGAAATGCTGGTAACGGCGCAACTGCAACAGGACTGCGACTGCACCAGAATGTGGACGAGTACCTTTCGCCCCCCCTACCTAGAAGGCTACTCGCCTAGAAGGCGCCTCGTGCAGCTCGTGGCACGTAAGTATAGCGCTGACTTTCAATTTCCGTGCAAATGAAAGTCGTGCACTCCAATCAGCGCTGACGCTTGCCAGCCACGCCCGCCCCGCGTCTCGCTTAGTTCCCCGCGATACCTTAATAGGTACATTTTTATGCAATAACGGCCACCGCTGCAGTTACGTACAGCGGACTGTACGATACACAGCTCACACACAAGTAATCCTTAAAATATTTAAACTCACGTCGCCTCAATACTAATGACAACCATTAAGCGGAATTCAGGAAGTACAAGTGTGTTTTAGTTAGTATGTCAATCACTGACATAGCTGTATTGTAGCTTCAGTCAATTGATGTGTTATTTAACAGTAACAAATGACTCAATGAATTATTCTTCATTACATTATAATATGTTATTGTTACTAATTTTAATAAATGAAACAAAGTATAATTATGTATATTTTATTGCTTATCCCAATTAGTTGCCATACACATGATTATCCAAATTAATAAATTCAATTATTATAATATGTATTATATTATAAACTATAAATAAAATGTACTATGTACTAAATGTACCTATCTACTGAACACAGTCATTACATTTTTCAAATAAATTAAAATATATCCAAATTAAATGTAAGAAAAATAAGACATTGTTCCAAATAAAATATAAATTACAAATAACAAATTGCAGTTACAGTACATATTACCTGTCTCAACACAAAAACTTAGACAATCTTTGAATATGTGGTTAAAACACGGCAGATTCTCAAAAACTGCTATTTAATGCATGTTTGAGGGGTGTTTAACTTTTTATGCTAAGATTTATATGTTTAAATTCCCAATCTACCTAAATTCTTCACAATACAACTCAAAAACCTTCAATAAGTACTCAAACTTCTAAGGTAAGTCGGGGCAAGCGCGCCAGCAGGGGGTAAACGCGCCTACCATTAAAATATCGAAAAGTATCATAAACACTAATAACGACATATAATACATTACAATTACTCTTTATTGTACACCAGAAATAGTAAGCGATACAGAAAACAGGTACACAGAGAAAATCTCGACATCTTACAACCACGCACCTAAGACCTGACCTAAGACCTGTAAGAAGTCATTAGTAGTGCAATATCAATACTTTTCGATATTTTAATGGTAGGCGCGCTTACCCCCTGCTGGCGCGCTTGCCCCGACTCACCTTATACTTTTGATTTTTTCCCATATATTATATTTTTAAACATTATTGCACAAACTGAATACTACGATAAAAATATGAAACCATCAAAATCTTTACTCAAATATTTCACGAATTGCAGTACACCTTCAATAGTATACCATTTGTAAAGGCACTAAAAGTTGAAATTAGTATTGGTAGAGACTCAAGTTGTCGGACTCTTAATTTCTAACAGCCTTATTCATAAAAAATCCTTAATTGAGGTTTGATCGGTCTGTTACTTAGCAGACTGATTAAGCTTGTTAGACGGTTGTCAAGAAGTATGATTCATAAACGCTTGCTAGCAGTCTGCTAGTTGTTGAGCTGCTGATAGACGGATTAGACGCGTTATGTTGGCCATCTTGTCAAATCTAAGACAAAAAATGGCCTCATCGATAATTTAAAAAAAATTGACAGCAGTGACAGCAAATTAGCAAGAAAAAAAATAAAAAGCGAGATGTTTGTTTTCCCGCCATTTCCGATCCGCATGTTTAATGTTGTACCTAAGTGCAAAAAGCCGTAATTATGTTAATCATCCTAATTTTTTTTTTCATATTTATTGTTAGTAAAGTAGTAAAGTAGCAGTAATAAATACCTAATTTAGAGGATTTTTAAATACAAATTACTGAAAGTAAATTTCCTGTTGTTTATGAATCTTAGCATCGGGCCTTCAAGGAGCCCTCAAGGAGGCTCTAACTTTTTATGAATAAGGCTGTAAGACTACTCCGTTTAGACTCAAGTCGTTTAATCAAAGCTCGAGTTCTTTCGAACTTTTTGGAAACCTATATCTGTTTTCTTGAATCCTTTATAAAGACTCATGTCCGTTAAAGTGACGTAAGTCTTTCATACTCGATAGTTTTATAAACTTTGTATAATTAAGTCACGATTAGAGTTCAATTGTAGGAAGCAGTACATTTTTTGGTCTTCAATTCCTTGTTTTTATTTGTTTCTTTCTGTTTTCTAAGGACTGGAGTTTCTACCGACAATAATTACAATGCTTATGATAATATTGCAATAAACATGGTAAATTAAATAAACTGACAGTCTGAGTCGGACCTGCGCACCGAAAATTCCTGGCGATATAACATTTATCAAGTTCTTAAACTATAAAAGCACCAATCCTGTAGCAAAAAGTCAGACTAAAAGCCCATACTTCGATATACGTCAATCCTCAAACTTAGAATGGCAAAAAATGACAACCATTTTCAGTATTTTTTTTCCTTTTTTTATGCCGTTAGATTTTTCTTCTTGGCGAATATCATGAGTCTGATGACCAAGAGACCAATGGAAAGTATAAGTTTTTATTTTCTTGCGAATGTCAAAACATGATGGACATACTGATAAAAAAGTAACTCTAGAATATCAGAGTTCAGTTTTCCTCTCGCGGTATGGAACCCTGAAGGCACATAACACAAATTTAAAACTATATTCTAGATTTTAGAAGGCAGTGAACTTGAATTCCAAAACAAATGTTTTTGCTACAATGATAAATATTAGGTGAATGCTCAATTCTATAAAAAATAATCACACAATTAAGTTGTACTACCATAGCTAATAAATAAAGTAATTGACTTTGTTGGATTTTGCTAACATTTATAAATGAATCATCAAAAACGCACAAAGCGTAGACAAAAATCCACTCTATTTAATTAAGACATTGAAGCAGTCTTATAGCGATTTAGAAGTCTTACAATTTGATTGGTCGATATTATTGTTTTTTTTTAATCTTATTGCTAGCCTACATACTATGCACGATTAACAGTTTTATCCACTTTGCATTCTTATTTTGACATTCCATATTACCTGTAAAATAATTATTTTATTTTCACAAATATGTGTCACAATTTGGATTACGTATTTGTGTAATCTTTTATAGCTTGTTTGTACAATAGAAAAAAAATGCAATTATTATAAACCTGCATTATAACTTATTTAAACTGTACCTTTTCAAGACGAAGATTGATCACATTTGAAACTGTATCTACCTCTGCCTAGAGGACCTCATCGCAAGTCTTGATGCAGGAGCGCGATATTTAATGCGTATAAAGTTGTAGATATAAGTTATTATAACTACCAGTACAATTTTGGAACTTCTGCTCTTTAAAGATCACAAAACTTAGTTCATATCTTTAAGGCTATAAACTCTACAGCCGGGGCTCAATTTCCATGTTTGTTCCTCATTCTTCACACTAGTTCTTCCCCCTCTTTCCCTCGACATTCTAACGAATTCGGTTCTCATACCAACCAGCTTGCACTTCATGAATCTACAAGATGGACACCTAGTTCTCGTATTGGGGGTGATAATGCAGGTATTGCTTAATTTAGAGCAAGTGAAGGTCTTTTGCTGTACAACGCCTCTCTTGAAGAACGATTTGCAGGATTCACAGGTGTAGACGCCGTAGTGTATGCCGTTTGCTACGTCACCGCAGACTGGGCACGATAGAGGTCCTGAGAATAACAAAATTGTACGATAATAATATTGTAATGATTGATATTTGATGATGCAGATCTAGGACATAGACTTAGGGGCTGTTTCACCATCCATTGATTAGCGTTAACCGACGGTTAAATGTGATGCCGTCTCCGTCTATTCGAACAAAACAAATAGAGACGGCATTACACCTAACCGCCAGTTAACACTAATCAATGGATGGTGAAACAGCCCCTTAGTATACTATAGTAGAGTATAAAATAATAGAGTAAATGCTTTAATTAGCTCTCGATAATTTGATATAACTACTTGTCTCTTAATCACGGGTCTTTAGATACAGATGTGATAAGGAAAGAAAGTGAAAGGAAAGATAAGGAAAATTAAAACAAATTCTACGACGTTGAGAAGAACGCAATGGACCGGAATCAAACTAGGGTGCGCATTCGTGCTCGAACGGCCATCATCAACCACGATCATCAGTCATGATGGATAGACCAAGAAGAGTAAAACAAAATTAGCATTAAATATTTTTATTAAGAAACATTGAGGAGACAAAAGCACGGCAGGTGAACATTTTTAATTTAACATTTTAAGTCAATAAATAGAAAGATTATTATGAGAAATTAATTTTATTTGCTAAAAATCTTGGTGTGTAAGATTTTATTCCTATGGCGATTTTACTAGGCCACTAAAGACTCGTATTCAACCCTTTGTAGGTATTTTCGTTATTACTAATAAATAATATAAAGCTCTCTAAGTTCTTTATACTAAAATTAAGATTGGAATCCGAATCCATTACCATAGTTTCCACGCATTGGTCATGGACTATGATTATGTGCTATGTTACATAATCTCATAACACCCGCGTATGTATGTACGACAGCTTTGCATCCGAAATAGCTTCTTCTACTGCATTGCCATCGTTGCCTCTGGTTCCTTGCGTAATGTAGAGAAAATCTGTATCCGTTCAATATCATTATCGGCTTGTTGTTCTTTGATATTGCGAAGCTAACTGAAATTAAAATTAGCTTTGAGATTTTGCACTTCATACCTCAACATGATATATTGTTCTTCCGACAAATAGATTCATCATGCTGCTAACCTGTTATCTACCGTTGACGAAAATTTGAGTCAGTGGTTTTGCAATTTTCAGTTTGTTGTTTGGTTTGGATAGGTTACAGAACTTATGTGTAATTAATTTAGTTATTGTGTTGTTACTAACAAGGAAAGGTACCCAAATATTCGGCTCCGATATGTTTTATTTTGGTAAAGGTATGTTAGAGTAGTCCAAAATAATAAAGGTATATTTTTAGCTGCCCAATTTCAACCTTTTGGGAGTAATGTGCTCCAAAGTACTGAAAAGTGATTAAACACTAACTTCTATACTAGATATTTTTGTTCAAGCAAATTGCTAGTTCGATTACATGTTATGTTAACACTACGAGAACAGTTGTCAATCCCCGCGGATAGAGGTAAGTATTGCAAATTTGCCCATAGTAATTAAGACGTTAAGGCATTAGAAACGTTCTTTGATGCAATACTTGCGTTAATTAGTACCTACACACACATCGAGAATGAATACAAATGAATTAAATAAATAAATTAAATTCTAAACTTTAAATTCAGAAATGTTTAGATTAGGAGCGTTTTATAACACTTGAACTTCAAAACGCCAATTAGTAATCCATCAAAATAAACATCTTACAGCCTAATTTATCTAACCATCGTCGACAAATAGGGCGACGACAAAATAATCGTCTTTTTCAATAAATAAAAAATTGAAAACCAGTAAAATTTAAGTAAAATTTATTGCATTTACGATATTCACAAGCTACGTGGTCTACATGCAGCGACTACTGTGATGTTAACTCGAGATCTCGTCGGAAGCCTTTAAACTAACGATATAATAATGTATTGCCTGGGAATAGGAAAATATCTACTTACTCTACTCACTAAGTCCCCGTCCATTATATCCATTGGTAGAGTCTACTCATCATCTTTCCGCCAAATATTGGATGGACGGTATATAAAGTATATTAGAGCAACACAAGACTCTAAAATTAGTAAAGTACCCACAAAAAACTTTAGAAATAAAATAAACGTTTCAAAAACGATAACTCATGAAAAAAACAACACCAGATTCTACGAGTATCATAAGACTGCAGTGTGAGATCGGTTCAAAAGTCTGTAATTTCATATACATTTGGATGGGAGTATTTGGAATAACTGACAGTTCCTAGTCTCATAATCAATCAATCAGTCTAATAATTAAGTAGTAAGAGATGTACCTAAGTGCTTAAGTGCTGTTTATTTTATGCCACATATCAAATAACATTAAGTCGACAAGAAAACTTTACAGCTATTATTTTTCTCAAAGAAATGGTGACATGTATTTTTTTGGTAAATATTGATTCGTTTTATTATATTATTATCCATGTTCATACTAAATATATTTAATAATATCACTCAAGAACTAAGAGTAAGTTCTATATTTCTTCATTTCTAAAACCAAGGTATTATTTTATCGTAATACTTTGTCACAAGTATATGTTTTTTATTTTACTTTTAATAAAATAATATAAAATGACTAAAACTGTATTAACTCCCACATGACCTTGAAACATCACTAATTATTGATAACACTAATAAATTGCATTATTTCAAAAAGTAAAAGATCTTCAGTTAAATTTGCGAGATCAATATTAAATTTATCTAAATGTTTAATTGCAGTTATTTCAAGGCAGACGCCAATAACACCAGGTGCACTTAACTAAAGTAAATAGGTACTACACAACAAATTACAATGGAAATAAATACATATTGTAGTATGCTCAGAAGAGCATAGAATATTAAGAATAATATTGCGGTAGAAATTTTATTTCAAAATAAAGATATTCTTAAATTATCACATAAACAGTCTTCAAATCATATCATATAAAATATCACAACCAATAACTTTGCAAGCTTGAATTAGACGTTAAAACCACAACGGAATTAGTATTTGATTTTCTTAAATATCAAATATTTGACTGTAATTTATCATCTACTACATAATAACAATAATAAATGCTTTTTCATTTACATAAAGTAAGACACTCCTCTACTTTTATTCCTTGACAAAAAGTGTTTTTCAATTTCCCGCTCAAATGAAGTGATTGTAGAATATCGAATATCCCACCAAAATCTATTCAATCCACGTTTCCTATATAAAAACAAGCATACGACTCAAATAATCTCAAACGTGTGTCTATTTACATTTATATCGTATTTATTTCTTTTCGTTTCGTTTTCTCTGCAGAACTTGATGAATTAATATCTAAAAAGAGATCAATATACTACTTTAAATAATATAAGGGTTCTCACTACAAGACTTAACAATAATTTGCTCCGACAATGACAGACTAAGCATTGGTTTCCCTCTATTAATGAGAAGCTCAGCCGCATCATGGTTATGGCTTCCTTTGACCTCTATGATATGGGTCCCAGAAGTTTTGACCACAGCCTTGCAGCACTTGTAGGAGTGAGTGGAACATGTCCACCTCACTATACCGTTTCTGACTGAATGTTTGCAGTAAGTGTAATTTTTATACACTATAAGCGGCTTGCCTCTTAGTGATTGTATAAAAAATGCTTCGGACCCTGAAAAAATACACGGTTAGTTGATTGTTCTAATTAATAAGACAAAGATATGCTAGATGAGCATGATAGAAATGAAATAAAAGACAAAATTAGTCTTATGGGCAGGCCATATCACGGAGAACAGATGGCCATTGGGGTCGAAAAGTTACCGAATGGAGACCGTGGATCGGCAAGCGCAGCGTAGGACGTCCACCAACGAGATGGACGGATGACCTGATTAAAGCTGCGGGTTCACGGTGGATGCAAGCCGCCTCTAGCCGAAGCAACTAGAGGTCTATGGGAGAGGCCTATTATATGCCCAATAGTAAACGTCCTGCGTGATGATAATGATCCATGATGATGATAATGATGAGCCTTATATCGTGCTAACTATAGATATTATACTAGCATTTAATGTCAGTGTTCCGACAATACCTTGGATGTAGCTTTTCGCCAGGGACAATAAAAAAAAGGTTATAAAATTACTTTTTAATACAAAATAGAGAGCAAAGGAACACGAGTATCTTTTTAATACTGTTAAGTATATATGTTCAACATAATACAGTTGTTATAACATAAAATTAATCACTTGTAGTAAGGCAAGATATATTTAAAGAGATCATAATTTGATTGTTATCTACGAAGCTAAATATATCACAAGATTAGCACCCATATTATACTGCCTGGCTATCTACATAATGTGCCTCATTATTAATATATTACTTTAATTTTCTAATAAAAATCAGAACTAAAATTAAAGCAGCAAAGGCTATTATTGAAATGCGTATTGAATAATATCACAACAATATTCTGCTAAATGGAATGAAAATAGCGCTTTCATGTTGTTTTTGCTGTATGTAATCTAACATGAAATAATAATCACCAAACCTACAGTAGATAGATAAGTTCACAACCAAGTAGTAGTAGCTTATGGTTAATACAAAATGTGTAATACAGTTATCAACGATTTTACCAAACTCAAACGTTATTTTTAGATTTTCATGTAATAATTCAATGTTTAATAAATGCACATGATAGATTAGAATAACACTACAGTAAGAATACTTTAGAGTAAGAGTGACGTAAAATATCTTCTGTACAGAATTTCTTTTCAAGGAACCTTGTGAGAGGAACTAATTATGTGGTGGTGTAATACTGACAAGGCAACCTGTGGTGGCAAATAATGGTTGACTTGACTAAAATATTAGACGATATTTATTTTTCAACCATCACACTTGCTCTTAAGCACTGTCGTAACATGCAAGCTAATTTGGTTGTAATCCCCTAAATAAATGACAAGGACTTTTTTTGCATATAAGGCCTAAAGGTGACCTGACCTGACATTAGTACTTAAACATTCAACTCCCGCCGGTTCCTTGTAGAGACAGCTGACTGTGTTCGAATTTAAGTCTCATTTAAATAGAGCTTAAATTATTTTTTAATTGTTATAATAACATTTATAACGTTCTTGGGTTTTGACAGTACTTTTCTTTTGGTTGTGCTCGTGTTTTGAACGGTTAAGGGTAGCGGGGGTTCGTTCTAACTAACTGTCATACAAAGAACTCAGTAGGCGGATGATTGTGGGAATTCTCCGCATACACCACTATGTTCAGCTCAGTGTGAACTCTGGCTGGGCAGCCAGTACCATGGGTATAGCAAGACCAGCTATTCTTGAACCCCTTCTCTTTTTTCCCCGCAAAAGTAAAGTCGCCTAATTTCAGCAGCATCTCTCCATCCCGTGACGTCATGAATTTTACTGAAATTATTTTAAAGTTTTCAATAAAGAAGAAATTAAAGTTATAAAACATCAATACAGGGTTATTATTTTTGTAGTAAGTGAATTGAGAAACTTAAACTCTTGCTGTGACGCGATTTCAGAAGACTTTTCTGAGCAAAATAAACTAAACTGATGATGTGTATTTAGGGTTGCCAGGTCCTCAAACGTAATAGCCGGACAGCCCAGCCCGCTTGCCCGGACTTTTGGGCGAAAAATCCGGGCGCCCAAAATTATTAATAAATAATTTAAAAAAAAAAAACGTTACAAATGGTAGCCTATGTCCTTCCCAGTTATAAGCTCTATATCAAATTTCATCTAAATCGGTTCAGCAGGTTAAGCGTCTCTTCACGCTTAACCCCTGCCTGCCTGATACTCTTATCAGGCAGGCAGACCAACAAACAGACAGACGGACAGAGTTACTTTTGCATTTATAACATTAAGTAGGGATTTTGTATATGAGTATATACAACAACAATTTTGTATGTAATATCTACATTTGTTATCATTATTATTTTTAACAAACTTATAGTGACTGGTCAAATGTAAAAATCCTAACAAAACTGGACAGGCCGGACACCGTTAAATTTGGCCGGACAAGCTTTTAAATAGCCTATGTCCGGCTTTATCCGGACGCATGGCAACCCCATGTGTATTCAATCAAAAATCTTTATGTACGTTTTGACTGCACCTAGAACATGAACAATGTCAATCCTCAATTGTTGGTTAAAAGCATACTTAGTAGAAAACACGCGTTGTAATTTCATTCATTTATTATTAATAATCATTAACATAAATTCTGTCGTTTAGTTTCCAGATGCAACAAAAACAAAAAAAAATAACCACGGAAAAACATGGTAAATAATATACCTAAAATTTTCTTTCACAAATTACTTTCTTTGTTGCATACTTTACAGCATGTCAAATAAATCTTTATAACCTCTTTGGATACGTTGCAATATTTAGTTTTAATTTCGGCATCCATCACATCTTTGTCGGCATGGGAAAATAACAGGTGCATCGTGTGGAGCACTCCGAATAACTCATTAGTAGGTATATAAAACTTAATAGTACAATTTGTATCGTCTTTGGGTTGCACAAGCCTTTCTCTCCCATTTATTTCCAGAACATCGTAATTAGCCAACATTTTATAGTCTTCATAGTTCTTGTAAGGCCTCTCTTTAATAAACTTTATTTCTTTTATGAAATCTTGGTACCTCTCCTGGGTCATTAAGTACACGCTGTTACTCTTCTTCCTTGCCATGATTTTATTAAGTTTCGTATTAAATTCATTTTTCATGGGCGCAATATAATTATGCGAGAAGTTTTTAAAATCTGTAAAAAACGAAATAAGTATATAATTATTTTGATTACAATAGGTTAAAATAAGATGTTGGATGGTCGAGTGACTAAATAAAAAACTTGTTGGCTTTTAACAATCATGATTACAATAATAATTACAATGTCTTGAATAACGTCTGATTCTTAACACTAAGCTACCATTTAATAAAATTGAAATAGATGTTTACCGCGACCTCATTTGTAAACTATTTTTCATCTCTGTCCCGCATGTAAGTATTCTACAATTTTTCGGGATAAAACGTATCCTGTTTTAATACAAGTTAGAAACTACATATTATTATGTATGTTTTAGAATTAATTCTCATCTATAAAGCCGTTTTATCAAAAGATTAACTAATGTTATAACCTTACCTTACAATCGTGGTAAGTGGACAACTTGAAAAGTAACACTTAAAATCAATTGTTTATAATGTAAACAACATTAAATAATGATTATTTATACTGCTGAATGAACAGCAACAATGTAAAATGTTTTATTTTTTACTATACATATTATATATTATGTATGTATATATAGTACAAAACACTCTCGCTTCCGTCAGAGGTCCGTCTATCTCTCTGTGTAACTATTTAGCGACGCAAACCCGACCCCGCGCGGATGTAGTTTTGGGGAAACTGAGGCGAAAATGAACTATTTCCATATCCTTTCTGCTCTTAATACACGAAGCACAATATCTCGAGAGAGCAATTGAACCGAATTGCGCCAAAATACTCCGAATAGCTCTGATTGACCCACTCGCCAACCGCCAACCAAATCAAACTGTGACTCAGTGAACTATTCTTTGTATGTAATATGTGAGTTAACTTAGCACAAAGATACAGAACGGTTATTGGAACGGGAACGAAACATGCATACTCTATCTATTGTGTATTAGTGTACCAAAAGACCGAACTAGTAGGTGAAATTGCGCGATTGCACTAATTGGGTGCGATCCGTTTATTGAACGAATACGCACAACTCTAGAAGGCTCTTTGCTTTAATCATAACCGAGCCAAGACCTAACTGTCGCCACTTTTATACCAAGTGTATTAACAAATGTCGACATGCAGACTCTTTTCTTTTCATCTTCTACCTGAAAGGAAAATATATGTGATTTGGACCGCTTTCCTTTGATTGTTCTCTTAATCTCTCTTCTATCCACCATCGAACTTACGTAAGTTTGTTTTTCTGTCCATGTCATACTCCAGAACTTTTGGAAAATTTGCTGTCTTATTTCATGCGTTAATTCTGAACATGACATGACTTTACTACGAGCACAAAAAGCGGAACCGCATAGAGGACCCATGACTCTTTCAGGTCGTGGTTTGCGGCGATATTTACTATTGACTTTCTCAAATCCAACATACTCTTTCCCCAACATTCTATTGGTTTTATTTATTAATCTGTTATATTTAGATTTTCTTGATCTTGATTTAGTGGCGATTGTAAGTTCATTGTTTTTTTCAAGGCCCCAAACGGCATTATCCGAAAATGCTGTTGGATCTACAGATAGCGTAATATCTTCTGAATCTACGGAGCTATCAGCTATCTTTGGTTTTGTCACGTTGTTTCGTTCTTTTTTTATTTTTACGACTGAAAATACATAAACCACTTTAAAAATGTATTCTCGTTATGATAATGATGATTATCATGATCTACAACTATTCCTGTAATTTCATAGTTAATTGATTGAAAACAATGAAAATATTCAGAAAAATATTTATTAAATTAGGTACCTACGTACAAAAACTACTCGCTTTCACAAATAATTATAGCACCATTATAACTATGAATTATGGCAAAGTGTCATTTGAAACATATTAAATAAAGTAAAACTCTAACGGTTTTCCTTGATATCTGATGATTATTCGGTGATCGCTCATAGAAATACACATACATTTTGGCAAATAGACAATATATCCAACAAAATACTATATAATACTATATACAGGGAGTCTCTGAGCATGGGGCTTTAAATCCAGGGTTTGATTCTACTCGCATAACTGAGCTACTTTTTAAAAATATGACTTGTTAATTTAATTTTTTTTTCATACAAATTCAATGTAATTTTCATACAACACTAAAATTGACGGCGCATTGATAAATGCTTATCTTAGAGATGTCAAAAATTATTTCAAGTCCCCCGTACCAAGAGACAGCGATAACGCCACCATGTCCGATACACTGATTTAACAATTTCTTGAAAATGTTACAAAACAAAAGTAGCTTAGTTTTGTGAGTAGAATTGAACCTTGAATTGAAATCCCCATGGCCAGAGACATCCTGTATATAATTCAAAATACTTAAGAATAATTGAAACATGATTAAGGCAAACAACTCCACAAACAATCTCATACTTCTTTTGGTGTATGTAAAGAAGAATTATTATAATCCAATAGAGAGGCAAAGTAAAACAAATGATTTGAAAACAAATAACGTCACCGAGTATTACGAGTACGATCAACTTACTTGTTTCCTTACAAACAAAAAATCTGAATAACCAAAATAGCTTTGCTCCGTATAGTGGATAAAGAAAAACAAATTATCTTTTATACGCCCTATTTTTTAAGTTTACTTGTTACAGTCTTTTCGCCGAGAATTGATTCTGATAACGTCTCGGATTAGCGATTCTGGCTTAATTATTGCAAACTGTATGACGAGCGTCGCTTATCACCGCGCGCACTGAGTTTCGTGGTACCGGCCATGCAGATCTTGTCAAACGTGTGTCGAAGCCTTGGCAAGCGAGCGGACGCGGTGGTCATATTGCAGTTTCATTCTGGAATGGGCTTCGAGTGTGTCGTTTGTGTTTTCGACTCATGTTTTCTGTTTCATACAGTTAGCAATTGTTATTTCTTTCCCAGTAAAAATAAGTAGCGGCTGAATCTGTATTGAGTTAAGGGCGCGCCGAGCTTTTAGCGCATTTATTGCATTGATTAACTCATAAGTAAGATAGAAAATAATCACCAAATCGTCTCTAAAAACAAACCCTTATAGAGCGTAAATATTGCGGGACAGGTCATGCATGAGTTGTTGAATGATAAGTAAACTAAATGTTTTCTATCGCGTACACGCGTTATATTTTTAAAATATGTATTTGTTTCAGTAATATGAAGAAAATTCCTAAAAGGCGCGCATTCTGACCAACTCATATTTAGCCACCGCGCTTCCCCCACCGTCGCCCCCTTCCCCTATATCCACATTGATTAGCGCTAAAACTCGATAGCCCTTTAAGAACTACTGTTTTTACTTATATTTTTTCAACTGTCGGCGAACAGACTATATGTGTAGCATGTTATATATGCACCTATACTTATATACAGGTATTTTAGTTAGTACCTAACTTAAACTGTGCAATAATATTTTTGTTCGAACTAACGTAATTTTTACGTGTTCTTACTTTATAACACTGGCAAAATTTAAATTAAATAAGACAATGTTATTTTAACACAAACCTTATTTTAGGCTTCCTTTCCGAATTTGTAATTAAGGCTCGTCTTTCACAGAGCCGTATTTTCATAGACGTGTAGAGGCACTTGAAATTTTAAATTCAATTTAATTTTCGATTCGCAGTACTAAAACTAAAACTTCCACACACAATAAATACGCAATAGCATAGCTTAAATATCTGTTTTTTTTTTACCGCTAATGAGTATGATTCAGGTCAAACTTGGTTATGTTATTAAACTTGTCGAATATAACTTTAGCAGGACAACATCTGGACTTTCTCTTTGAACAATACCAGGCCCTCGACTTCCAACTGTTAGAGAACGTGTTATCTTGAAACAGCAGCAGCTGGCGACCGGCTTTGGTCGTGAATATCTTGAAACAGGAATCTAGGGAGAGAAACATTTTTTAAAACAAATGTAAAGCAATAATGCGGAGCTCTGATTTCCAACCTTTTCAGATTTGGTTAGTGACAATATGAGTCAAGCAATCGCATCAAGTCTTTACTCAACCCAGTGTTGTGTACGGGCCTCCTCCTAGAATGATAGCATTGCCATTGACTATTTTCCTTAACTGGGCTTAATCTCAACGCTATAATCTGGTGGCATAACTGTAATCTACCAACTGTAACTGTAATAACCAGCAAGAATCAATCAAAGCAATCAATCAATATGGTAATATTAACAGTTAGATGTAAGTATACATACGCGCAATACCTAATGCTGTCGTGTTGCAAGTTGCAAGGGTAAGTTGGCAGGCGAAATAGTGTAAGTAAGACAGTTTATAAATTATTTTTTTATTTTTAAATTTCTATAGTTAAAAATAACAGAGGATTGCTGATGTGTTAACAGCTTGCAAATACTTCACGCGTACTAACTTTTATAATACGTCCATAATACAATAATCGAATATTAATTACCACTATTTTTTTAACTAGCTTGTTATTTTATCATATATCTTAGCTTTATGAACTTAAGGATGTGTAAAGAGGTAACATGCGTAATATTGCTATCGCATATACTTATGGCTAATATACAAGTATGTACCTACCTAGCGACCAACACAATTAATTCAATTTAGGTAACAAGCACAACTGAACGAGTTTTATTTATTTAGGAATAGATTTACTATGTTAAGTATTTAAAGACTCGCATTACAAGTATTTAACACTTCTAACACAGCAGATTCGCTATTTGAAGTAAGGGATCGCCAATGCGAATCGGAATTAATTTCAAACATCTATGTCCATAATAAATCATTAATTTTATAATAGGCTTTAGATTATAATGTCTTCTTGACAATTTTACATAAACTCAAAATATCTTTATTTATCAAATATACACACAGCGTAATTGATATCTTCAACAGGTTAAATTAAACCTGTATAATATCTTAGACTTAAACTACTTACATAAATTAAAAATAATAATTATAATAAATATATACCTAAAACTAAAAAGAAGATTTGAATGTTATATCTGTTTGATCAGTAATAGTTCATGAATTTTGTTGAACTTTTCTCTAGAAACGACTTTTTGGTTTTAGCCAGCCTGTGGATAGTGTATGTGCTCGATAAGCCATAGGCTACTAGAAATACAGGGAAGCTTAAATCCCTGTATTTCTAGTAGCCTATGGCTTATCGAGCACATACATTTTTCTTAAATACATAATTATTTCAATTACATAAAACGAAGGTAGGGTTAGAAAACCTCTTTCTATAAAAAAAGTTCCCAATATCTCCAAATTACCATTGCCGTAATTATCATTGCCATGCCCGTCCAGAGCCCATATGAAACTAAATTTACCTACTTAGTTATTAGGATCTGTGCAAATAATATGGTTGCAATAATGACTAATGACTAAGTTATAATAATAATTTATTTATTTATTTTGGCATTTTTTTAAGCCGATATAATATAAAGTTAAAATTTAAAAATTTAAATTAAATAATATTCTTCAATAGTCCCATCTCCCTTTTCTAGATACGCATGTCGAACGAAACATCAGAACTTCGTTGCTTCGAAATCAAAAGCGGGCCATTCTATTTCTGCTTCGCTACTTGAAGTTAACACCGCTCATGTGCACAGCTGCTCTGCTGCTTGATTACTATCTTGTCCGAAGAAAACAGACAAACTATTCTCATCAAAAATGAAAAAAATATGTCAATTTATACAACAACCACCTACAATCGTTTGTTTATATCTTTATATACTTTCCATTTGGAGATTTGTAATAATTTACAGGAGCGTGATTGTGTACTAGATCGTGGAATACTATAGCTCCTTCATCATTAAACCTTACTCTAGCAGTGCACTTCGAAGATATTTTCTTGCTGCAATTCCAATATCGACGGTTGCTGGTAGTTTGAGCAAATGTATGGCCCTGCAGCACCATTAGTGGGTTCTTGTAGTTTGAAACGTGGATGAATGAGCACGATAAGTCTGAAAGAAGTCACAGTTTAAATATGTCAGTGCACGGCTAAATAAACAACTATTTTTACGATTTGTTTTATTTTAGTGATATACAGGTAAAATTTTAACTCGTGATACAAAATTTGTGTTTCAAGCTCAGTTAATGCTGGATAATATAATATAGTTGGAAGGTGGAATGAAACGTTATGTGTTTACTCATTTGTTAAATTTATTCTGATAACATTTAATCAGACTAATTTTATCAAACAAGGTGAATATAGGATATTGTCCTGCATGAGCTTGAAACATTAAATAAGTTTCACGATTAAAAATTCACTTTAAACCAGCGCCGCCCAGGCTGGCATTATGCTAATTCGGAACCATTTCGTAATAATTTTCTCCGTTTCTTTTTCTTCGTTTTTTGTAGTAAACAAGTTAATTTTATTTCAAACGTTAGGTACCTACAATAAATACCTTCCATATTATTCGATGAATACATTGATGTTAGGTTTACTTTAATCACAGTTAAATGTGAAATATCTTAAGGCCACAAACACACACATGCACGCACGGTTTTACACATGGTTTTTACAACTGAACAGAAGATTTAATTCTGAAAATGTTGTCTAGTAGTAATTTAGGGTCTCCGCTAACACACTGGTGCACAACTTGGCTTGCCGCGCTGTGTTTATTTCATGCCATTTAAATAGAGCAGCGCTGCGCCTACTACGAAATTCGAAAATCGAAGTTCGTATCGTATCATCCCTCTCACTTTAGTATTAAATAATATAAGCGTCAGCGGGACGGCAAGATACGAAATTCGAATTTTGCACTTCGTAGTAAAGGGCCAGCACGCCGCGCGTCATTGTTGGCAAGTAATTTAGGGATATTATTTTCTTGTATAGCTTTAAATTTACCTATAATACTTCCCAATACCACACACACACATATACGCACGCAGCACGCAGCTAATAGAGTACTACGTCTGCACATTTCTTAAAAAAATTGTTAACAAACTCTAAATAACAAACATATTTACGTCATGTGTTATCTTTCAACGGGCCCAGTAATGAAACAATCTCAATCCCAGAATTATTTTAATTCGGTATAAATAAAATCACCAAACTCATACCAAATATAAAGTAAAGACGGATTCCGCGAACGGCCAAGTTAGGCTAGTAAATCTACGCTATGTGTGCGTACTTTGTGGTACGCACACAAATGCAATTAAACTCTGCCTAGTTGAGCCACGCATAAACGTTGAGGCAACGCCTAGTTTTAGACGGCTTCACTTTATTGCTCCCGGAATTCTGTCTTTACTTTTTTGGTCTAAGCCACACACACACTCGATACATTACAAATTATCATACTCGTACATCCTTATGTATACAGCTACTTTGGTATATTTAATGAAATTATTACTCATAATTCAGCTTTAACTCTTTATCATGCAGAAATTTTTAGGCTCCGTACTTTCTACTTTGTACCCTCTCACGAAGATTGACACACTGTCTGTCCACTTCTTTCTTATTCTCGCCGAAATGGTATTTAAACAAGTTCTTTTATCGCTCTATATTTACAACCAATCAAGATTTCGTGGTAGTTGTGCGAGTAAACGAACGTCGCATTGTACATTTCTATTAATTAGAGTACATTGCATAGTTTTATTCACCACAAGTCCCACAATTTTTCAAGACTTACGACTAGATTTCCGTACATTTTTCTTTTCTTTTTTTACTCGCCATGGGTAGTACTTTCCACAATCTGGTTTAATATAATTTGCCGGGACATGATTGTGTCTTAGGTCGTGAAATACCATGTATCCTGCGACATTGAATCTCACTCTAGCAGGACAAGCTGTAGTGTTCTTCGTATGGCAGTGCCAGTAACGGTTATCGCTGGTGGTCTGGACGAAGATATGTTCTTGCAGCAGCAAAGCAGGCCTCTTACGGTTTGCAAATACTACATACTTGTAGGATAGTCCTGAAAAAAATCACTTGTAGTAGTCATGTTGGAGGAGGACTACATTACAATCCTACGAGATAGTGCAAAGCACTTGTTAAATTGTGTAAGTGTCGTGAACATCTTTTTGAATAACATTTCTGATCTGAGGTGTAATCAAGTAACCAAATAAACGTCTACTAGAGTTAGGCAAGTAAAGACATTTTGATCGATAGTAAAATTAAATGTAATAGCGTCACATAGTAAATTTTATACTTGATTTCATAGTGAATAAAACTTTTTGCTTTTAATGGAAAAAAATAGTTAATGTATAATCTTAATTTTAATTATTGAAATAAATTAGTTTCATGTAAGGGAGCAAAAACTAGCGCGAAGAACTAGTTAGACAGTAATGTGACTAAGTAAAATACAATAAGCCCTTATTCATAAACTCCTCGTAAGCTTCTCATAAAAAACATTTTATTTATCTTTCTTTCATTGACATTTGTAATCATAATACGCAGTAGGGTTTGGCTCCCGGGACGTGTCGTGTCTCGAAGTCCGAGGACTGTTTGTAAATTTAGTTGTGGGTTAGGAATGTGTTTTTCGGAAATCAATAGAAACGCATCTTTTACCTAGACTTGCACAGCGCCGCTCTGGTGGAAACAACTCAGCGGAGCGAGGCGAGGTAAATGAAGCGTTCCTATTGGTTCATGAAGAACATATTCCTCGCAACACATCCTTGCACATTTCTGGTGGAAACGCAGCTTTAATTCGTTTGCCGCGCCGCCATATTGGTTGTTCTATGACTACGCAGACAAAACAAACTTGGCTACAACTTGTCAGCAACTTTTTAATTAGATTACTCTCTCAGTTTTACATATTGCCCCTTTGATGTTTTATAATATCGGGGTGCTGGATGGTTGTGGATCAGTTTATGAAAAACTATATCTCTTTGGTCATTGAACCGTAGCCTAGCTTGACATCGTGTACGCGTGCGCGTGGTACAGCTCCAGTAACGGTCATCCTGGTTGGTCTGCCTGAAGGTGTACCCCTGGAGCGTAAGAAAAGGTTTCTTCGAGTTTGTTACTTCGATGAACTTGTAAGTGAGATCTAAAAGAGAAAGAATATCTTAAGTGATACCAGGAACATTATTTTTCTTTGTAGTGAATCTTGACTGCTTTTGAGCATTGCAACCCGCGTCAGTCACGCTTGCTTAATATTTGTTTTTTCGTGATCAGATGATTTAAAGAAGAAACTTTATAAAGAAGGGTACCAACTCTGTTACGAAATGAGAAGGCGTTACAATTTGGCAAGTAGTTCTGTGACTAAGGGCCGTGTGTTGTGTATGGTCTAAGGTTAATCGATGAAATTTTAGCTTGATATGGACCTCCGCAAAGTAACGCCTGATTCAATAAATTACCTGAGATATCAGTTAACTTAGAGTTATATTGTTAACTCCAGTCCGTGTTAGCACGCTTTAAGCTAGGTTTAGGCTTGTTATTGACCTCGTATAAACAGTTTTTTGAGTTGGCTTGGCTACCAGCACTGGCGGGAATAAAACGCCGGCCTATTTTTCAAGCCAGTGACCCAACGAGCCATAATCCAGGAATCAGATCAATCCAGTTGTTCTCATCTAAAGAACAGGGATCAGACCAGTGCTGGCTTATCCAGGGACAGGCGTCAGCAGCGTTATGGCTTTGTCTTAACCTTGCTTTAGATATAAAGACAGCGAATCACTTTCGGTGTAAAAGGAGACCCCGGATAAATATACCAGACAAACAATTGCCGCGTAAGTGATAATCGCGAGCAACAGCTTTTCTCTTTAATACAGACTTGCTTGTGTTTGACTATAATCACGCCTGCAGGGCTACTACGAAACTCGAAGTTCGTGTCGTGAGGTCCCTCTGACACTTATACTATTTAATACGAGAGCGAGAGGGACCGCACTTCGAGTTTCGTTGTAGCCCTGCTGATGGTAAGCGACGTGGACGGTACGAAATTGAAATTTGGAATGGAGATAGTTTAACTACCGGGGTACCAAAAACAATATTTCAGATATTTCGGGGAGGACAGAATAATATTATCCTATAAAAAAATGCAAATTCCCGCGGGATAGCGGTTTTCGTAGAAGTAAGTAAACAAACACAATTGTCAAACAATGAGATATATGTACAAAGGCGAACTTATCCCTTTAAGGGATCTCTACCAGTCAACCTCTGCCATTTTTTAGTGTACTTAGGCCAGAAAATGAAACGAGTTAAATAAAATTAAACACTTTATTTTGCTTAGTAATTGCTTACAATTAGTTCTGATGTGCAGTGAAATGTCTAACCACATGACATTGGAATGCAAGCATTTTTTTAATGGCTTTATGAAATTTAGGACAATAAAAGTGAAAAAGCCTTCCAAAAAAAAACAATTATGATAAATGATATTGGCGACGTTATGGATTTCGAACTTCATATTCAATTTTAACCCCCAACTTCCAGTAGTCAGATTGACTTGAAATTTGGAATACTTATGTCAATCGCGTGACAATACAATAATCTGGTAGTGACATCCTGGTAGTCCAGCCAGGATCGTCTCCGCAGGATGGATCTCTTCAACGGTTAATAGCATCGACTTGAAATTTGGTATGCAAATGTAGGTTGGGTGACAATGCAAGTATAGTGAACAAAAAAGCTTGTATTATAAATGGTAAGTTTATTATTTGAAAGCAGGTTTTCTAGCGATGGTTCTTAGACATGTTTTTAGTTTGTAGTTACAGGCATCATCATCATTATCATAGAACAAAATGAGAGCGTTGACAGGTAATTGTAGTAGCCAAAAGCAAGTGAGTGGCTAAGGCCTATGAAAACGGAAGTACCTAACGTATGCCTGGTCATTTTTTTGAGGGCGGCTTCTGAATCTAAAGCTTAATAAGCACTAGACTAAAAAGGCATATATTTCATAATTACATATTTTGACATGGGATACCTCACACATCTCTTATTTAACACTTCCACTGCACGTAGATAAATAGGCCTCAAGTCCTTAAAAAAATATTCTTATATACCTAAAATGTTTTTTCATTATTATTTTTGGACATAATCCATATTAGAAGTTAGTTAAACAACAAAATCTAAATTACAATTTATCTAGTCTACCTGTATCTATAAGACGTGCAGTATTAACTAAAGGGACCCGTCCCTATGAAAACTACTAAGATGTAATGAATGATATATTGTATTTCAATCCAAATTATGAAAAGTGTAAACAAAGACGCCATTTACCCGACCACAGACATTCAATGATGTGAAAACCTAGAACCTATTGCAAAATAATTAATCTGTTCAGTAAATCGATTAATTTATTAATTGAATAGATCAGTGTTTTTGTCTATTTTATTTTTTACAATACTTGATTTAATTCCAAATACTGTTTATTCAATTATAAAAGCAAATAAAAATCGCTTATAAAATCGAGCAATCGATTTTTAAAATGTCAAATTTTCCACCATCTCTACGCTAGTCTATGCTACTACATATTATACCCATGTTTCATTCAAGAAATAACGTCAGATTTTGACGAAGATTTTTCAAATGAAAATTAAATATTAAAATCAAGTGAATTTTGGTGAAAAAAGTGGTTATACGTCTAGTCTAGTTAAAAGACACGAATTATAGATGACTGTGTTATCGTATCGACCCAGTGGGTGTTTATACAAGAATTTTGATGAAATCGGTTTATTTACACTTTTTATAAATTGTATTGGTATAAAGCATAGTTTCCATAACCATAATAATTAATTAACTTATTTCAAGGTCAAGTAAGTTTTTCATTCTGTGGATATATTCCCATGGTGACTTAAAGTAAGGCCATTTAGCAAACATCCACTTCTTGCATGGCAACTGTTGATTCATAATAAGTTTGAAGTGTTCTTTAGAATATATAATAGTTTGTGAAATATTGATTTGTTTGTATTAAATTTTAAGATAGAACCACGTTGAGATCTGGATGTCTTTTTATAAAACTCACGAGCCAATGTCTACCTGGACGATTGTTTTTAAATGGCGTCTTTATATTCTTTTCTTCCACTATTTTTTTCACTTTGTCCAATATCTGTCCACGTTTTACAGGTAAACCGGCTCTATCTACATCCTTAATCCACTCCACCAAACATCTCTCTATTTCTTCAGGCAAATATGTCTTAGGACCCATGCGGCATACGCGTGGTGTCTTTCCAGTTACTTTGTTAGACAATGTAACGCGAGGAATACCATATTTCTTTGCTGCAGTTAAGACGCTCGATCCGTTTAAGACTTCCTGGATTGCAAGCTCCACGTCTTCTTGAGTATATGTAACAAATATGCGTCTCCGACGCTTTCCACCTTTAGACGTTTCGGGTAAATCTGTAACAAAATAATCTAAAATAAACACAGTTCAAAGCTATTAATTACGAACTGGCTATTTAAGTATCTATTAGAAATAATACACACTCCGAAAATTAAATGCAAAACTTTATTTTAGTCTATTTGTGGAAAAGTAAAGTTACAAAAAACATATTTTAATTCTAATTATACCTACGTACATACGAGTATTACTATTAGGTAGTAGGTGTATAAAAAAAATAACACTCGCACATAATTACACAAGCAATATTTTCTGTATGACAGAACATACACAGTCCACGAAACACAGTTATTAAATGTATAAATAATACAAGACCAAGACGGAGGTGGCGGGATGAGTTTAACGCGTTTTAGAGAAAAAGTAACATTAAAAAACCTGTTTTTATTAATCCACAATCTTATTCTAATTGTTACATTGTTGTTTTGTTGTTGTTGTTATTGTTGCTTACTATTTCTGGTGTACAATAAAGTCATTGTATTGTTTACCAAACTAAATAAGTAGTCGAAAATATATTTTGTTGCTTAGTAATACTTGTAGCAACGATGAAACGCAAGGCAATACTATAATTGTTTTGCAATTATCTAACAGACCCGATCGAAGCTCTACCTACGGGTCCAGTTGTGAATCTAAGGGGCTGTATCACCATCCATTGATTAGTGTTAACTGACGGTTAAATGTGATGCCGTCTCCGTCTATTCCAACAAAACAAATAGAGACGGCATCACATGTAACCGTCAGTTAACACTAATCAATGGATGGTGAAACAGCCCCTAAAGCGTTCCGGAGTCCTCTGATTAAAAAAGTACCCTGTCCTGTAGCATGGTGCGAAAATGGCTTGCAGCATTCCTTCGGCAATTACAGGATTTCCCTAGAATATTATAGCCATCGGACGGGAAAACGTAGTGTAGGGCGTCCTGATGCACAGGTGGACGGACGACCTTAATAGGGTCGCTGGCGGCGGATGGATGCGAGGGGCTGAAGACAGAGTCATGGAAGAGGCCTATGTCCAGCAGTGGACTGCTGTGGGCTGATGATGATTATAGCTAGCGACTAGCGCTAGAAGTACTTCTTATAGGTAGAGTTATTCACGATGACGCGTGCCGTGATTCTTATTACAATGTCATTAAAGTCTAATTTTGACGAATCACGCGTCTTCGTGGATGGCACTTCGTATATTTATGTAGGTACTTCTTACAATACAGGTAGGTAAGTTGATAGCCAGCTAAATTCTGTTTTGTTTGTTTACCAATGTCAAAGTGACTGAATAAGATAAATAATACTAACCTAATGATTTGGTTAACAATCATTTATAGGTCCCTAAAAATTGTAGTTTCATGAAATTCATGCACACATTCATAAAATGATTACAATTTAATGTATTGTCCTGCCGGAGTTTTAAAGTATTTCGGTGGTAGGTGATTATGATCTAAAAAACATTTTTCGATTTTATTATTGTCATCAAGTAGAATCTTCGCTCTGCATCGACTTGAAATCTTGCTCGAACAGTTCCACCATCTGCAGAGTTTATTGACCCTGGAGAAAGTGTAGTAATTCACCATAAGCAGGTTTGCTTTTCCTCGGGGACTAATGATAAACTCCATCTGGATGTCTGTGAAAAAAAAAAATTGTACCTAATAGCTTAAATAAATAAAAACACGTTTTAACCTTTTTCCAGGCCCCGCGAATTTAGATGTGCTACCACAAAATTAATCATAGTTTTATGTTGTTTACCTATGAGGATTAATTTGAAAACGAATAATATTTTTAACGAATGCAAATGATTTTGTACCATACTGTATACTTAGTAAGGTCGAATATTTGTGCACATTTATGTGGTTGGTATATGCACTATGCCTATAAACCGAGAGTAAACCTGCCTGATTGTTCCATCATCAGACCTTGTTCAAAGTCAATTCTAACAAGCCCAAACACGGGTACGTTGAGTTGTTCTCTCTTGGAGCTTCACTCATAGATTAAGGCTCGATCAATCAGCTCGATGGTGCCATATTATATTGAATTGCTATAAAAATTTTGGGTACACGGTAGGGTACCGCTGCCAACGGAAGCAACTGGAGGTCTATGGGGGAGGCCCAGCCCATGTCCAACAGTGGACGTCCTACGACTGAAATGATGATGATGATAAAAATTCAAATTCAAAGTTAAAAACGTTTATTTGTAAAACATAGGGAAAAAGAGGTCTATATATAAAATTAAATGGCAGGTCATATTCAGTAACAGTACATGTTGCGTGCGCTATAGGCATACAAATCGCAAATTTGACACGCAGCCTTCTTACGAAGTAACATGCCCTTAACAATTTTTCATAATATACTAGATATTCTATTATATATAACTAGGTACTACGCAAAATTTTCACATTTAACATACTTATTCTTTTAGTAACGGATGTTTTCTCGAATGATTCATAACTAAACAAATATCGATAACGAACTATTACATTGTTTGAAATAAAATAAGTCAGTATTTTGTGTGGTGTTTGTGACAGTTGGGCCCGACCTCCTCTTGCATATCAAACAATAAAGTCACACGGAGAAGCATAGTAAAATAGTGTAATCAATTAATACCCAAAGGGTAGGTACATATATGATATACAATCACTTGTGAGGCTATACGAGTACATAAGTACTTGATTATACCAGAGTAGTTTTAAGAAGCTTTGTATGATTTTTATTTATTTATTTATATATTCAAATTACAACTTAGGTACTACACATTATATATTCTCGCATAACTGCTACGTTTGATGGCGAGACGTGCTCAGTTTTCATGCAATTTTAACCTCTTAAACTTATCCTATAATATAAACTAGGTAGGTACTTAACAGATTCGTAATGGTAGGTATTGTAGGAACTAGGCTGTATACCGCTGGCAGGTGGTAAAACTGACCACTTGGCAGGTTAGATTGACAGCGGGTATTACATGCCGGAGCGCAGATTGCTCCCGATAGCCTAAGCGGCTGGTGCCATGCTATGTAAATGTATTTTTAAGTTCTGAAATAAATCCAAATGATTGAAGAAGTTGTTTATTTTGAACTAAGTTTAAAGTCACGCGCGTTGATCCCCAGTACCTAAGCTCTTACCTAGTTACAGTCCCCACAGTATATAAGTAGAAGGTATACATTCAAGGCAGGTCTAGAAGATATTCTTTGAGTCTGAACTTTGACATAATCTTCATTTGATTGATTGTACGAAAAAGTAAATATACATTGTGGCAAAAAAATGGTATAAAGTGAGTGAGACAGCAAATTTTCTTTTCTATTACACTCGTTCGAAGCTAGTTACGAATAAAAATCTCAAGACAATTTTTTTTTTGAAAAATAAAATAATTAAATTAAATACTTTATTTTGCTTTAGATACTTATAGTAAAATTGGTCTTAGTAATAGTGTTAATACGAATACGAGTGTTTGTTTTTTTAATTTTAGTTGGTTCGAGTCCCGGGCGAGGCAAGCGAGTTTTAGAAAATCGATGAATGCAGTTTTGTTTCTTTTTAAAAATAAAGGAATGTCTCCTTTAAGTAAAATGAGCCAACTTAAGGATTTAAGTTAGTTTCCCTCCAGGGCCCGACTTATTTTTCCACACTATATAAAAATTCTTAAATTATGTATAATTCTTCAACTTAACCTAATTTTTGAACTGTAGTTAAATTTAAAATTATGTCCTGATTAAATTGAACACAAATAAATAGGTACTTAAGTAAAATGTTACATTGTCCACCAATAGTCTTATACCCTAACATACAACCCAGTTGCCGTTTTCGTATAACGCGGCGGCGGATGGTTGTGTTCGAGATTGCTTTTTGTGGCCTGGTCCCCTTTCTTGTTCAAGGTTATTTTGGCCTGACACCCGGTCTTAGTTCTACTCGAACATCTCCAGTGTATAGAGTTCTTAGTTAGTATGGAAAAAGTGTAACCTCCCACGAGCATCAAGCGCCATCCCGTTGTAGTGTATATGTAAGTCGCGTTTAAATCTGCAAGAAAGACACACCGAATATTAATAACGGCAGATTGTTAATCGTAGACGGAAACACAAGGGAGCAAGGCGTGCAGTGAAGGCAGGCAGCGCTGCAGCGCTATTGCTGCCTATTCTGCTGCAAGTGCTGTTGGGTCCTTACTGCCTACCCTCACTACACGAGTGCATGCCGCAGCAAGGGAGTAAACAGCTTTCAGTGGAAATTCTTCGACTTAAATAATTATGACCACAAGAAAAAATACACAATCTAAATTAGATTCACAATAATCAATCAGAATGCAGTGAGTAGAGTTTCGTATACTGGTCCAGTCCGATCTGAAACAAACCTACATAATAAAAAATTGAAGTCCTAATTATTTCCTATATTCTGACCACAGAGGTATCGCTGTCACAGAATATTTACATAAATAAAACGTTTCTCACAGGATAAACATGTAAGCTTCATGGCAAGCAATTATTTTCTTTTATTTATAATGCCAACAGTTTGAATAATAATAATTAACGTTAATTTGTTTCAAATTACGATTCATGTACAAGCGTGCAAAAATGACGTTCAGCATGTCTCTACTGGTTCTTCTTCTTTCTCTTCTTGATTTTCTTCGGCGGGAAAGACACCACTGAACCTCAATGCTTCATAGTAGGGACATATTAAGATAGATAGGTAGAAATCGATTATTCGTTACATACAATCCAGATTACAGGAAGAAACAACATAGACCTATCTAGCATTATTTTTTAATAGTAGGTTGTAAAGTAAAAGGTTTACACTGAGAACCAGCGCTGCAGCTCGCCTGAGTGGAACCTTATTTTGTTGTTTTCAGGACTAATGAGAACGAAATATATTTTTATTTTACTTTTATTTTGTTTTTTACAGCTGTTATTATCTTTTATTATACATTACGTGTCAAATTTTGTTTAAATAAAAAAAATCTTCTCATCTATCTTACAAAACAATAGCACTGATTTGAGATGTTGCGTTTGAGATGTTTTTAATGTCAAAAAACGTATTTCCGTAAGTTCTTACGCACATAATACAGACATTTATTGTGGCTTATCTTACATTTTTACATAACAACCACTTGATGTCTTAAGATACTTAATAGGGGAATGATTATGATCAGTCACTTCAAATTCAATGCTTTCATGCTTGTCCAGTTTTATGAACGCCGGACACCCCAAACACTTACGCTTCGAACACACTAACCGTCGGCTTTTCCCACGATCGTGGTAAGAAAAGGTATGATTCTTGTACATAAAAAGAGATTTGCCGTTTGCCAATTGGATGATTTCCATTGTATCTGAAAGAAAACTTTTCGGATTAAAAAGACAGTTCTATACACTAACGTCAAAGCCGACTCGAAATATTGGCAATTTCGGTTTTAAAAATTCGCATTGCATTCTGCATTAGGGTCCACTGGGGTAGTTAACCAATTTCAGCTGCAGTAACCATTAGTGTATTCTGTTGTAAAAAGTCAGTCAAATGATGGGTATACTATGAAGCTTCGAAATAAAGTGGCGGCACGCTCGTAATCAGATGATGTAGGTGACAAGCACCAACTTTTAAAATGGGAAGAGTCAACCTTTCTCTTGCCTGGGGTAGGTTGATTTGTCACTTGGAGCAAGTTGATCTAAGTATAGATTTATTAAAAAAGGAAGAAAGAAAAAAATAAATATTTTATTACTGCAATGTCTATGAAAAAATAGGATAAAAATATGCAGAAAATAATGCAATAATATTTTTACAATCGAAATAAAGAAGCGATCATCCGTCAATCAATATAAGTCCTTAAACATAATAAACAAGTATCGGGAAAAAAAAGAATAAAGACGCACAAAATTTTATTATTCTAAAAAAATGTTAGATGTCACTTATTTAAAATTACATGTGTATGAATAAGTAGGTACTGGTGTAAGTACAAATACGGAACTAGTAAAAAATATTATTCAGAAGAGCAGTATACATCGACAAAATGCACTTTATGGTAAAGTCAAGTACAAAGAGATCGATACGTCGCAGTCACAAAAATATGACGTATACATGACTTAGTTCATTAACGTTTAAGTTCGCGTATACATATTTTTGTAACTTTGGCTATATCAATCACTTTGTAGTTGACTATACCTATTTAAAAGTGAAATTTAATTCATAAGTCCATCGAACTTTCGTAAACACTAAGCCTTAGATTAAAGAATAAACCTGAAACCGGGTTCAAGCGAATAATATTGTGTTTTATAATTAGTCTTTTAGCAGATAAACCGTATTGCAACTTTCGTTTTTGATTTTCAACACAGTTGTCAGAATACACAAAAATAATAAGTAAAACACGGCATCTAGTTGATTCTATATTCTAAGTACTACACTTACCACTAAAAATAAAGCATTGATCAAGTAATTAGTACTTACGTCATGTCATGGTAAAAATACGAGTATACGAATAGAGAGCGCATAAAATACATTAAAATTGTATAATGATTAATCTACTACGATCGACCCTCTTATTCATGAACACTTGTTAAACTTGCATACACTTAACAATTTTAACCAACTGTAACCTTGACATGTACTGCTGTAAAACACACATTAAATACATTGGAAAATGTTATTTTTTTATGAATAAGAGGGTCAGTCAACTAAAATCTTAATGAACCTCAGATAGGTGTCCTAATTCAGTAAATATTATAAAAAAGCCGTATCTAATACAGTTATAGCCATCTTTACACGCTAAACAAGTCTTGGCCAGCAGTTACAAGCACAAGCGTGGGAACAGAGGGTAAGGCATGGCTCACTTACGCTTGGATGAGCTCTTGCCGGTTTTTGAATAGATATCAAAAGGCTGGAGCGACAAGCGCTTACGACGCATTGACGAGTTCGCCGCTGGGGCTGATAAACGTTTGGCAAGCCTCGACAAGCGTGAAAAGGTGGCATCAGACATCTCATCACAAACCAGACTATCTTTAAGGCCTCTGCCATCATCTTCCACATGTCTGAAATCTGGTTATCGCTCTGCTTCTAAATCACTTAACTGTTAACAATAGTGGTCCAGGTGAAAAAGAAGAGCTTATACAAAAGGGAGAGAAGTACAGTCACCAACACTTAACTTACTCGTACGTAACTCATTCGATTACCTTTTTTTTTTATTCGACTGGATGGCAAACGAGCAAGTGGGACCTTGTTACGATGTGACTTTCCCGAATGGTCAGTGAATTGTTATTGGCGACAGTACATCTTGTCGTTTCATCCTAACGTATAGCTCCTTTTCAGATTCATGTACGACCGTTAATTCTTAATTGCTAATGATTTCAGACGAATATTTTATATAATAGTTTCTTCGCCATCAGTGATGCGCCCAAGAAAATGGTCAACCGGAGTTCCGGGGGGGAGCAGTTCCATACGGTTAGGAACTTTAACATACGTGCCGTTAGGTGTTTTCATATAGATAGGCGGGGGGTGGTTGTGGCAAGTATCAGCGAAGGTGATGATCCCGTTATTGTCAAGTTTCAGCCGGGCTTCACATTTGGTGCTGATCCTCCTGGAACACTGGAGACGGTTCGTGCCGCGTTGGTGGTAGCAGAAGGTGTAACCTTTGTACATGATGACCTTCCTCCCGCTATTGAGTGTCAATAATTCTGGTTTTTCTGCAACAAATATGTAAGTTAGAATCTATAGCTAGTACTATTAAGATTCATTATATCTTTATTAGAATTAATATATTTATTCTATCTACAATAAGGTTATTGTTAAGATAATAAATTGCGTTTATTTTTTAATAAAATTGCTTTGGGAAGATACAATCAAGAGCAATTTCGTCGTATTTTCAATCCTTAACCTACACAAAACTATCCTTTTTTTGATAATGATAATAGTAACAAATTATTATAATCATCTTTAAAAATCAGATAACTCACAGCTAACATACATTAGGTAGTTACTTCCCTTTACCTTACCCTTTACCTTTGACTGCAAGGCCTGTATATAAAAACATATTTCATTTGTTTTTTTTATGTTTTTTCACGCCCATTCTCTTCCTTTTTCTTTATATATTAAACATGGATTAGAGTTTTAACAGCAAATATCTATACGCCCTAATATCTACAACGTTTTGAATGTTTACCACGTTTATCTTCAGTTTTACCTTCTATAACAGCACTTTGAATCATTCCACAATTGAACCTCGAAAAACCTAAAGTTCCTAAGAAAAAAAGCCTACAAACTCTTTCTTTAACTCTATCCCGGTTTCTTAAATAATACGCTATCGTTCTTTTCAATCTTTTCTCGTCAGGGTCAAATTTTACACATAATTCCTGTACGAACTTGCATCGATCTCCATAAGTTTTGCTCCAGAATTCTTTGTTGATCGCCTTTCTCAAATCTTCTGGAATTTTTAAATGGCACTTTCTATGGCAGTTACTTTTCTTATATGCTTGACAGCCTGGTTTAACCTGATGTCTCTGCTGTATCACTTGATGTCTGAGTTCTTTTTCCTTTTTACGATTGTTAATCTCTTGGTAAGGATTAGTAGCAAATTTTAAACGTTTTGGAATAGCAATAACTTCGTCTTCACTTGATGACACCGACGATGATGATGTTGATTTATTTTTTATGACATCGAATATCATAGGAGTATTCTCAGTAGGATCTACGTTGAAAAAATCTGAAAAAATAACCGATTATGACCTAATCGACCTCCTAAACTTTAGTAACTAGGCATTAATAAAGTCATAATCTACTAATTATATTAGATAGTGACATATACTGTCAATCAATTAAATGCCATATCATAATATGGTAACTGAATTTAATGCACTATTTTATGAATTTAAATAAAAGAAAACCTTTCCGCTCTACTCATATATGAAAATGTGGCTATACACTCGCATAAAAAAGCATTTTAGATTATGGACACTTTTAATGTTACATAACAAATAGGATACTGCTAACATTATACTCTGTATAAATATTCAAAGTAGCTTATTCTCATTGCAAAAAATGTACTTGATAAAACCAACATAATTCTCATCCTTAACTATCCAACGAGTATAAACAGAATAGAAACTTTAAAATTTAATATTGTGCTGTCGCGGTTTAAACGGCACCTATACTCCATTTAATTTAAGATTTGAATTAACGGTCAAATTGTGTGGTCATGTTTCTCGGTATTTCGAACACAAATGGACTAAAAATACCTACTGGTACATTTATTAGCGGTATTTACTGTTTTTATTTTTTTTTATTCGACCGAATGGCAAACGAGCAAGTGGGTCTCCTGATGGTAAGAGATCACCACCGCCCATAAACATCTGCAACACCAGGGGTATTGCAGATGCGTTGCCAACCTAGAGGCCTAAGATGGGATACCTCAACAGAACACAATACAGAAGTTAACACAATTTTAAATAGTTTCGTTGTTTCATTTAAAAACGTGTGCAAATTTTACCGTTATGTTTCAAATGTTAAAATAAATGGAGTACCTATAGCACGTAAAAAAATATTTTATTTAAATACTCTTATTAATTCTAAATAACTTATATCTTAATGTACTCCCCATCGGAAGTCTTGTGCAATAAAGGAGGTGGATGATTATGATTGTGGTTGGCATAAGCTACTTTTCCCTTCGCGTCAAACTTAATTCGAGCAAGGCAGTGCCCTCTAGCACGTCTTGAGCAAATTAGAAGACGGCCGGAAGACCCATGATAAGAAAAAGTATAGTTTTTGCACATCACGACAGATTTGTTATTCCGAAGGCGTAATGCGTAGAATGTGTTGTCTGTAACAGAAAAAAAGTAGGTCGATTAGAAAAGCATTTGACTAGTTAAAAAAAAAATAGGCGACAAGATTTATTTGCACTGAACAGATATTTTATAGCTCAAAAGTCATGTTTTGTTTTAGTTTTTCATTTATTTTTATAAACCTTTTCCACCACCTGACGGATTATATTCAGTATACTCTACGCAGTAGCGTATATATATTCTACTTGTTATTTGAGTACAAATATGTCATCAACATCGTCATATTGACTGCAAGACTTACAGCCCACTATTGGGCACACCTACCTAAGTCGTCCAATTACAGGGATTTCCAGTTATTTCAAATCTGGTGTATCTAATATCATTCTTAATCATGTAATTATTATAACCAAATCAAATTATAAATACCTCTAACAAACTGTATATCTTATAGTCTCATTACTATGCAACGGTAGTTTTTATGTCTAAATCAGATTCTGAGGCGTGATACTCTTCGAAACACTTCCCTTGGCACAGTCCTGGATTGTTTGGGCATTTAGGACAGTAACTAATAGTATCAACCCTTTTCAAAAGCTTTTTCCAGCAGTTCACACACCTCTTTCTTTTAAATCTGTTAGTTTTTGGATCTCTCGGTAATTTATAAGGTGTGTGCCAATTATTTTTAGATATGTTTGTCGGGATTACTTTAGCATTCTTATTTTCAGAAACCAATGCTTCGATGATGGATAATCTAAAATCTTGAATTAGAACAGGTTTATCACTGTATTTTTTATGTAAGATGTAACTGTTGCAAAACATCACGTTCAAAATATGAAGCAATAGTCTCTTATTCCGTGTTAACTGTTTTTGTGTATACATAGAGCTGAAGTACGACACCATATGTTCATGTTTTTTGATTCCGACCATATGTTTCTCGTATTGTGCCACAATGTTTGGTTTTTTCTTATTTTCTTTTTTCGAAACATTGCCTTGCAAATCGTCGTTATATTCTGTGGTTAAAATAAATGACGGTGACCGGTGTTGCCATTTCGTAACACAAATTCCTCGCTTGGAATAAAATGTCACACTTTCATTCGCAACCAAATTTGGATCTGCAAAATCTATTATCGGTATATCTTTTGGCTTAGTTTTGAAGACGCCAGTTACGTGTGTATTATTTTGTACTAAATAATTGGCGAATTGGATAGACGGATTATTAACGTACACAGCATGCCCAACTCCAAGCCTATTTGTTAGCAAGGTTTCAGCAATATAATTTATTGATTCTTTTTTATTTTTACTTGGCACTATTTTTAAAACGTAACCAAGCTCATCAGTTAATAAATATAAATTGTCAGCTTCTTTGGCTCGACTCGTTCCCCTACCAACTACTTGAGTTTTATCTATACATAATACTTTATCCGGGAGAAAAGCTTCTTCCACAACATTGTTAAACTCATTTATTATTTCGGTTATGTTACTACCGTCCCTCACTTTAGGGTCAAAGTCAAGACACTTCCACATCATCCTGAATTTTTTGCGAGCCATATGCTTAGTAAAAAATTGGAGTCCAAAAAATTCATTAGTATTCCAGTATTCGTTCATGTCATTCATTTGTATGATACCCATATGGAGGATTAATCCTAAGAACACCCGCAACTCGTCCATCGCAAAGGGTTTAAACTCCTTTAGCCCCCAAAAAGCACGATTTTTACTTGAATATAATTGTAGTGCTTGATTATTCATATTTTTTAAAAGGAGTTCGAGGAACTGTTGCGAAACCATACAGTCAAAATACTCTATGGGCTTTTGTAGACCGAGAATCTGTGGCCCGGTATTAGCCGAGAAAGGTAAAACATGAGTTATTTTGTGTTCTTCACTCCAGTCTTCGTCAGATGCCTCTTCATATGAGTCTTCATTAAAGCCAAACTCAGGTCCACCGTACTCAATATCAGAAACATCTTCAGATTCTTCGTCACTTATTTCATCATCAACTGAACTTTCGGCGTCTTCTGCAAATTAGTAATACAAAAGTTCATTAATACATATAATTTTTATATAATACTCACGTTTATTCTTAAGTTTACATTTATACTTTGAGGTGCTAGATTGACACTGTAGTGTTTGTACAACAAATACGCGTGCTTAGTAGTAGTTTCTTTTTTTATGGTATAGGGGGAAAACGAGCAAACGGATCGCCTGATGGTAAGCGATTACCGTCGCCCATGGACACCTGTAACACCAGAAGAGTCACAAGTGCGTTGCCGGCCTTTTAGGTAGGAGTACATAGTAATATCTTAAGAAATTAAATTATACATTAACTCAAATTCCAATTATATTAACCTAGATTACAAAAATTACATTCTTAACATTAACAAAACCAAACAAAATGCAATAAAATGAAAAGAGTAAAGTTAAGTTTAATTTGCTGACCATTTAGCTAATTCTTTTTTTGGTTATTTAATTTTCTAAACAACGTATGGTAATTAAGGTAGGTTAAAAAATCTCGATATAAAATACGAGTAAGTACATAAATAAGAAAAATTTAGGATTAAGGTGACATGGCATGCAGCTAGTTTACCTGCTGGGTATTTCAAACTGATTAAACAGTAATGGACACAGAAATGAGCAAGTAGAACAGTGTACACATTAAATGTGTAATACATTAAATATGATCTAACAACATTTTCCAGTTTTGATTCACAAACAATTTATAAGTCATTTTTTTGCTAACTTAGCTTGTTAAAACATATAAACTGTATTATGGTCTAACATCAAACCAGGTGGTGGATGATTATGATTGGTGTTGGCAAAAATCACATTTCCTTCGTCATCCGTTCTCAGTTGGGCTTTGCATTTGCCCCTGAAAGCCTTGGAGCACCGTAACTTGTTTTTTACTCCACAGCAACGCGAATACGTAAAGTTCTGGTAGACGATGACTTTTCCATGGCGCGACTTAAATATTTGTAAACCTAAAACATGTTTTCCATTAATTAAAGTTGAATCAACAAATGTTCCATCACTAGATTATTCACTTGGATTAGATGTTATGTATGATTCATCATCATTATTCCAGCCTATATAAGTCCCACTACTGGGCACAAGTCTCCTCTCAGAATGAGAGAGCTTGGGCCGTAGTTCTCACGCGGGCCCAGTGCGGATTGGGAACTTCACACACACCATTGAATTGCTTCGCAGGTATGTGCAGGTTTCCTCACTATGTTTTCATTCACCGTAAAACTCGTGGTAAATTTCAAATGTAATTCCGCACATGAATTTCGAAAAACTCAGAGGTGCGAGCCGGGATTTGAACCCGCGATCCTCTGCTTGAGAGGCCATAGGTCAAACCACTCGGCCACCACGGCTATATTCCCGCGGCACGCGGATGTTGTGATTAAATACTATTTATTACAACAAACTTCCAACCACTTGCTTATAATTATTACTTCATGAGACAAAATTTGCTAAGTTTACTAACTAATACTCAATGTAATTAGTACCTACATTTATTACATTACAATAAGTGTATACCCTACACAGATACATTTTACATCTGTCAACATAAGAAAAAACTTTTCAGCCTATCTTAACGTACTTGTCACCGAACATTCTATACACAGGTTTATCGTGGTTATGTAATGTGATTGCTTTCACGATGTTGCCGAGCTTGTCTAACATGAGGCGAGCAGGGCACCTGCCACAGGTCATTTTCGAGCAATAGTAGTTCCTGCCTGTCTTTGGTCCTTTGTGGGAATAAGTATAGCCTTGATACAGGATCAGCTGTGATTTTCCGGTCGGAATAACGTCGTAGTTCATTCCTAAAAGTCATATCGTGGTTATATTGATGAATTTTAACCTGGCCATACACGTTAATGTTGATCGGAGAACATACACTTACCCCTTGTTTCACCACCCATTGATTAAATTTATTTGACGGATAAATGTGATGCTGTCTCTGTTTGTTTTATTCGAATAGACGGAGACGACATCACATTTATCCGTCTGTTAAAATTAATCAACGGGTGATGAAACAGCCCCTATGTTAAGTAGAAGATACAACGATTTTCTATGATGCACCGGTCGCGGCACAAGTAAAAAAAAATTGCACAGGGACTTTCCAATTAAGTATTACGCGCTCCGGTCCACCTTTACAGGTAGACCTTCCCAGAAAATCATAACGAGTGTGTGTGTGGCCGGCTTTATGAAACAAATTGTAGATATAGAAAACACCTTAGATATTGTCAATACTTTGTTCAATTTAATTTTTAAATAGGTAGGTAATGTGTATAATTCATATTCAAAAATAAACTATTATTTGTACCTATCTTCGTGCCGCCCAAGAAAAAAAATGCGAGATCAAGCCAAAACATTTTTATATCCAAACTGCCCATGAGCATTATTATTTCTTTTGTAATGAAAAAGTCAACCAAGATTTTTTTGTATTTTTTTCTAGGTATAAATAAGTAGAGTAAACCCAACTCCATATTTTTAGTTCATTTGGATTCTTACAAACGAATAGTTAACTCGACACATTAAAAAATTAGAATTTATTTAGAATTTCCATACGTAATTATTTTCCCAATAAATCATTTTGAGCCATCAAAAATTCCACGAATAAAACTTAATCAACAAAAAGTGATTTGGTATAAAATAAAGTCTCCGTCAATATCTCCGTCTGTGGCCTCGTTCAGGGAGAGTTTAAAAAAATTATGGCTAGATACTGACACCTGAGACGAGACTGTGTTCGCTTTTGTAATTGTTGTTAATATGTTCTTTTCGTTTTATGTTGGATTTAATGTAAATAATTTTGTATTTATTTTCTCTCTTCTGAGTATTTCTGTGTTTTCTCTTTACCGCACGTAATTTTCACTGTCTGCTTATCCTCTATATAACAAATTGTCTTCTCTTAACTAGGTTAGCTGGAAGAGATCCCTTTTTAGGGATAAGCTCCTCTTTGTTCTCCTCTCTGTGTATTTGTATTTTTATTTTTACGTGCAATAAAGAGTTTAAAATACACACATAAAGAACTCATTTATCATCATCATGAAATTCGATAAAGCAGTTCCTGTGTTTAGTGAGACATAAGTTGATATTGCATGCGCGGCATTTAAACCGGGTCCTATTGTAATGACAGTGGCGGCATCGGCCCACGCTCTCAGCTAAATATGGCAGATGTTTAGCTCCAGCATTTCGGAATGCTTTGCTTGGTACAGGAACGATTCCCGCTCTCCCTCTATGTCGCCTTTGATCGGGTACTTCGTCACCTTGCTCGGGAGCAGCTGGAGCCTCACTATCTGTGTTAGCATATGACCCGAATTGGTTAAAGTAGCTTGGTGTAACTTGCACTTATTGGGACAAATAGTAGGGCTAAAGTTCTCTACCTACTACACCGTGACGCACCATGAGCGTAATAGGAACGTGCCAGGCACATAATGTAATGCGCATAAATGACACGCGACGGCGACGGTTAGTTAGGAAACGTGCTTGTGGGCATAGTCTCATACTTTTCAATACCAAAGAATATAATTTTGCCTCACACGTTGCTATTACGGTCATGGTATGATACGGTATAATGGGAAGAGATCTTAAATGATTTTGCACGTAGAGAGTAATCCATACTAATATTATAAATGAGAAAATGTGTGTTTGTATGTTTGTTAGTCTTTCACGTCCAAACGGAGCGACGGATTGACGTGATTTTTGGCATAGAGATATTTTATGGGCCAAAGAGTGACATAGGCTACTTTGTACTACTAAAAATGCACAGTTCCCGAGGGAACAGCGCGCGATAACTGAATTCCACGCGGGCGAAGCCGCGGGCAAAAGCTAGTATTATGGATAGTTTAGTCCACGTCTTAAGGCATTTAAGAAAATAAGGAAGTGGAAAAATAAAAACTATATGATTTCCAAAAAATAGCATGTTCAAATATAATCATAAATATAGTCAGCATAATAATATATTGCACATGTACAGGTTGAGGCAAGAAACTAGTCAAATGATGCACGATTATCGAAAACCCCACAAAACAGTTCTACTTTCGTATCACTACTCCTGTTTGTTTCAAGAGCTATGAAAAACTGAATAAAATTTCTCATTTAAAATGTCTCTATATTGCCTAAGAGATTTTGCATGACTAGAGTATAATTCCGCATTATCTGGTCTACATATCCATTCAGTATAGTCAAAATACATTTGAGACAAGGTAAACTCAGTATCTCTTGTACCAGTTGGCAAAAAAGTTTTTGCGTGGTCATAAACACTTCTCTTCGTCTCAGTATCTATTACAGTTCTTTGCTTATTGTTACGTCTTTTTGTATCAGATAACGAAGTGACATTATCTCTATCGTATTCTTCAAGAGCTTCGTAAACGGATTCCTGTCCTATAGCAAAAGTATTCAGGAACATAGTTTTACATACATGTACCCTTGAAAGATCATTGTCAAAATCTTCAAGCAAATAATATTTTATATTGATTTTTTTACGTTGCGCTGTCCCTTCAATTTTTTTTCTATGGCACCAACGGGCAATATATTTTTTTTGTTGCGTCCAGTCGGCTAGAGCCCAAAACTGTTCAAATATTTTTCTCCTACTTTCATCACCAATATTTTGCGTACAGTTCAAAATACAAGTATTCTTGCAAGGAGGTAACATGGGTACTGTGTTTGTGTCGAATCTGCTTCTACATTCAGACACTCTATTTTTCAATACTTTTCTCATATTTGAATATAATTTTGATTGTTTATGTCCACATTTAGTCTTCGTAGTTCGATTGGTAATTTCTGTTAGAATGCCTAGACCACTAGACTTGTTTGCATTGTTATTAGTATAATACAAAAACGAGCTTCTTTTACGTGAATCTGAAAGAAAACAGTAACGAAGCAATTTTATTTCTAAAGCCAGCAACGTAACTGTTAATATCAGCCACATGAGATTAATGTTCAAAGGGTTATTTTATCCAAAAGAACGCTTTGAATAAAGCATTATCTCCTTTATCTCGAAAAATACGGTTAGACGTCAGAGTAAGAGAAATGCATAATGCTCACTCAAACGCATTCCTTAGGTTAATCCCATTTTCACATTAAGCGGTGTAACACACGCTTAGGTTAGATTAGGTGCTCTGGGCACTCAACATTCCCAAAACATGAATAATAACAGTATTACAAGTCTAAAAATCTTCCTACTTACTATCGGTTTCGATACAATGGTAGAGTTGAGTGTTTGGAGGAACAAGAAAGAAAAACAAAATAATGGTGTTTCATATCAACTGGTGTATTAACTCGTTGACCGAATAAGTACGTAAGCGTAATGAATTCTCATTAACAATAGAAACGAACAAATTACATTAATCATTAGTGCATCTAATCTTAATGGACTTGCAACGACATAAATCCAGTTTCTATTTATCATTTTGCTAAGCCGAATAATAATAATTTTAATTTCTTACCAGGTTCATGCAAATGACAAAATTAAAATAAAGAAAATAACAGTAAAAAAACTTAAAAAGCAATAAAACTAAAACTAGAGGTGCGCGCGCATGCAAGCGCCCCCACCGGCTCAACATAGGGCTGCCCCATCGCTCGGCCAACGGCTCCAGGATGGTGTTGGGGCTGCTGGCGCAGAGAAGGGCGCGCAGCGACGCGCACCGCTTCCTCATCACGGCTGCGAAGCCACGTGTTCCTCGGAGAAATTAGGCGCCATTAGCTAGTTATCCTATTTATATTCTAAATGTAAAAGTTGTGTGTGTGTGTGTGTATGTGTGTGTGTTTGTTACTCCTTCACGTCAAAACGGCTGGACAGATTTGGATGAAATTTGTTGTGTAGATAACTGGACACCAGGAATAATACATAGGCTACTTTTTACCCCGACATTCACACGGGATAGGGACAAAATCTCGAAATAACAACCGCAGTGCTTAAAGTCATGAAATTTGGCATGGTTTTAATGCAGCAATGAAAACCACGATGTAATTTTCGGGAATTCCCACGGGAATTCTGTAAAATCCCCTAATTACAATTCAACTGCTGTATGTATTCAATGATTCACGCGTGCGGAGCCGCGGGGAAACTCTAGTTTTTATACATCGATTATCAAACTTTTGATACACGGGCTTTTCATGATTGTGTCCTGTATTAGCAATGACAATGGCGTCTGATGCATCCAAAGTAAAGAGAGCTGGACATCCTTTTAATTTTTTGGAACAATACCAGTAATTCAGCCTGCCGGTCTGCGGGCCTTGGTGTGAAAAAGTATATTCTTGGTACATTATCACTTTTTTCCCCTAGAAGTAATGATTTTTATATGCGATCCTAAAAAAGAAAAACATTTTAATTACGTCCAGGCAGTAATTGCAATATGGTTAGGAGTGCAACCTAATTGAGATCCAGGGCTAGTATAAGATACGAGTGAAGTAAAGGTAAAGATAGTCGGTCTGTAATGAAAGTGGTCGGTCAAGGAAGAAACCAATGGTGATCAACAAAGAAGATCGACCCAAGCAACGCATAGAGCCTAAAGGGAGAATGCATGCTATGCTTCTCTCCCGGCTTTCCAGCAAATGGCTGAAGCAAGACTCTGTGGAAGATAAGAAACCTTCAACCCTCTCTTCCCTATAGTAACCTCCAGGGAGTTGGGGACGTGCAGCCGGGTTTTTAGCCGGTTTGAGCCCGGCACTGTCTGGACCCTCCATTTCCAGTCGTCGATAATGGATTTTTCGCGCCCCCATCTCCTATAAAGCACCTTATATAAAATTTAAAAACTGTAAACAAGAAAACAAAGGAAGATCATAGTGTCTTTGGTGAGATCTCTTCGACTCCCATAACTTTGTGAGTCATATTATAATGTTTGTCATAATTTTTGTTAGTCATAATTTTTTTCCCGCTGAAAGCGTAAATTTTTCATACATTTTTAAATGGTCATCCGTAGAACTCTAGGTTTGGTTAGGTTTGTTTTATAACAATTCTGAAAAATAAATGGTTTCAGACAAAAACGAGTTATGACGAGCAATATATTATGACAAACATTACATTATGACTTTCAACAATATGCGAATATTAGACCCAACTATGGCCCTTAAGGCGACTCAACCTGAAGATAGGCGGTCAATATTCTGGTCTCTGCTCTCTATTAATCAATCAATTAAGTTTTATTCATTTTAAAAAGGTACTACATAAATACAAGCACACGATAATGCAACGTAATGTAGATTATTACACCGAGTTAAGAACGCCGAATGATAAGCAGCGGGGCTACTCCGAAATTCGAAAACCAAACTTCGCATCTTGCCGTCTCGCTTTAATGAAAAAAAAAACAACCTTTAATACGATTTTTATTGTATTGTATGACATTGATCTGTATTTTATAATAATTGTGCTGGTTTATACCAGAACTAGGTATATCTGTTACATGAACGGATACCGGAACACTTTAAAGTAACCCATGACACCGTATCATACTATGACCGTAATGGCAACGTGTAAGGCATAAATATATTCTTTGTATCGAAATTATCGAAAAGTATGAGACTATGTTCACTAGCACGTTTCATAACCAACCGTCGTCGTCGAGTGTCATGTATGCGCTTGAGATTCCATTCCTAACACGTTCCTTTTAAGTGTAGTGGGTAGAGACCTTTAAACTTTTGTTATCTATCAAGAGCATAGAGAAAGAGAATAAATGAACACATAGGTACGTAATTATATAAACTTTAATTCCAAATCTAACACATTAACAGTAGAAAGAATGCCTGACCAAGGAACAGCTAGATACAGGCACCTGTTAGTTTTTCAACTGCCTGATAATTTAAATAATAAAAAATTAAGCAAAAATCTTAAAATATAACTAAAAATTGTTTGATTGTTCTCTTAGGGGCTGTTTCACCATCCATTGATTAGTGTTAACTGACGGTTAAGTGTGATGCCGCTCTGTCTATTCGAACAAAACAAATAGAGGCGGCATCACGTTTAACCGTCAGTTAACACTAATCTATGGATGGTGAAACAGCCCCTTAAACTACTAATAATTCTCAAGTAATCTTAGCCGTTATAATTTACCTTGTAAAGATATTCTTACTACCATTCTGAGTTTTTTGGAATTTTTCCACCCAACAGTTTAGATTATAGGGGGGGGACGCTCGATTTTAATTGAAATTTGCACTTTAAAGTTGAATATTTCGCAAACAAATTACTGAATCGAAAACTCGTCTCCACCACTATAGGGTTAGTCTAGAAAAAAATCACCCCCACTCTTGGTCTATGGGAAGTACTATAAAAAAATGTTTTTTTTTACCACTACACACTACTTTTTTATTTTAGACTTCGTCGGCGTAACTGATATGTATATTCATGCCAAATTACAACTTTCTAGTACTAACGGTCTCTTAGCTTAGCCGCGGACAGACAGACAGACGGACCGACATGGCGAAACTATAAGGGTTCATAGTTGACTATGGAACCCTAAAAATGATGATCATTAACACTCTTGGTCAAACTACACAAAGGCAAGTTTCAGTCTTGCATCTCATCATATTTTCGTTTACAAAATCTTTACATGTATATCGCCTACCTTCTTGTACATTGGTTTACTGTGATTATGAATTGATTTCAACTTCACTATATTGCCTTGTTTATCGAGAATGAACCGAGCTGGACACTTGTTGCTGATCATCCTGGAACAGTAGAAGCATGTGGCATTCTTTCCTTTCTGAGAAAAAGTGTACCCCCTGTACATGATTAATTTAGATTTTCCTGTCGATATGACTTCGTAATCTGCAAAATGGAGTAATAAACATTAAGCTTACGAGCTTATTGACAAGTCTCAATGCTGCAAAGTAAATAACTAATTCCGATATAGTATAGGTAATTTACTGAAATAGCAACTTCAAAAAAATGGGTGCGCTCTATTAAATGGTATTTATTATTTCAGTGTAGTTAGTGGTGCTGGAGGTAATCACTTATCAGGTGAACCACATGCTTGTTTGTCGGCTTTAGTATAAAAACAAATTATGGATCCTTAGCTTTATGGATCGCATGATGTATATTTTTTGCATTAGTAAAAACATTTTTTTAATTTCTTGCAAATCAAAACATACTTTTATGGAAAGGATTTTTTAGCATTTTTCTGGAATTTTTCAAGGGATTTTGGCAGGAGACTAGCCAATATATCGTGAACACGATAGTACCATGTTACCAGTCTTAATTCTGAAAACATTTGTTTTTGTATAAAAAAATATTTAATTTTATTTAACTAATCTGAAGGAATATTTATTGTTCATGCTTGTGTTTCGGGATATGCTAATTTGTGATGTAACAATATTTTTTTCCTGAAAAACAACAGATAACATATTGGGCGTTTACTGAGAATCGTCCTTTAGAAAAATTCTAAATAAAATCCTATTGTTTGATTTAACATGATTTGTATCACTATTTACATAATAATCAAATCATAATCATCAACTTTTTTGTGCAAAGTCTTGAAACGAATAGGTTGTTTTCTCTCCACTTTCACGACAATACCATATTTGTCCATGACAATGTGAGTTGAACAGTTGCTTCTCTCTCTTTCTCCTTGAACAGTAGTAGTGCTTAGTTTTTTTCGTTAGTTGATGTTTTAACGTGAATCTCGTGTACCTACGGTACAATACCATCCATCTTTTAATAGTTCATTGTTATTTCATAGTTCTCCTTTAGAAAATAAGCATTTTGATAACTTCTAAAGCAGCTACAATCCAAGCAGATACAATATGTAATAATAAAATCAATCTTTAAAGAAGCTAGGTATTTCAACAAAAAATGCAATATAAAAGCAAAATTTCTTATTATTAACAAAATAACAGATATTTACATAACAGTAGGTATCAAAATATACAGCAACCCGAAAATAAAATGTAAAAAAAAATTAGGAAGAAGTCACGGGAAGGAACAAACGAAGAATTAAAGATTAAATAAGTAAAAGATAGGAAAAGCGCACTTATAATCAAAATTATGCTTGTCTAGAACTAAGTAAATTAGAGAAATACTACCACTTCATCTTTAAACCACCACTCGCTTTAAACTTAACTCGTATCACTATTCACCAAATTTTCTCATAATAGTTACCAACTTTTTTGTATAAAGGCTTAAAATGAGTATGTTCTCCCTCCACTTTCAAGATAGTGCCTTCTTTGTCGGTAATAATGCGAACTGTACAATTGCTTATTACTCTCATTGTACAGTAGTACTCCTTTGTCTTTGTCAATAAATGCGGATTTAACGTGAATGTGTAGCCATGGTACATTAGCAAGCGTCTTCTTTTGGTTCTAATTATTTGATAGTCCTCTAGAAAATAACAAATATTATGATAATTATTAAGCTACAATAAACAGATACAATATTACGAAAGCAAAATAGTTGGTCAACACTTTGTTAAAGAAGTGTTATCAACAAAAAACGCAAGATATAAGCCAGATTCTTTATAATATCAAAAGAACAAGAGTACCAAAATATACAGCAATCCGAAAAAAACTTTAGATAAAATCAAGAAGCAGTACAAAGTTACAAAATAATCAAATAATTAAAAGCCACAATTCAAAGACAAGAGAAGCGCACATAATAATAAATATTATGCTTGTCATACACTAATAAGCTAATTAGAAAAATACTCAACCACGTCATCTTATATTGCTTTAAATATAATTTCACATTTAAATCACTGTTCACCAAATTTTCACATAATAATCACCAACTTTTTTAATACAAAGGCTTGTAATGGTTGTGTTCTCCCTCCACTTTCACGATAATGCCCTCTTTGTTCATGACAAGGCGCGCTGAACAGTTACTTCTCACTTTATTTGAGCAGTAGTAGTGCTGGTCCTTCTTATTAGTTGTTGTTTCAACTTAAATGTGTACCCACGGTACATTACCAAATGTTTATTTTTGGTAGGTATTATTTGATAGTCCCTCTCTAAAAATAAAACGTATATAATTTCTAAGCTGTACAGTAAACATAATTTGTCAATCAAAGTCGTATTTTTTTTAAGAGGCCATATTAACAAAAAAGCAGCAAAAACATTTTTTATGACAACAAAAGAACAGATATTTACATATAAGATTGTTAAAATATACAGCCATAAAAATACAAAAAAAGAAGCAATACAAACTTACGGAACTAAACGAAGAATAAATCGGAGAAAGTAAAGGATAGGAAAAGCGTTCGTATGTATGATTACACTCGTCTAGACTAGAACACTAATAAGCTAATTTTAACAATACTCAACTACTTCATTTTATTGCTTTCAACTTGTATCCTTATTTACCAAATATAATAATAGTAGTTTATGTGACTGTTACACGTAATGAAGGGCATGAAAACACGAGTAGTACATACTAACATCGCACAAGTGTTTAAATGCCTTATTATGTACAGTTATATACATTGCTTTATCTACACACATATTATATAAGGTCTCTATGATGTGTTCAGTAACCGCATGCTACGACCGGCATCGCAGCATTTACCCGAGCTTCTAGCAGTAATTATTGAATAAAAAAACAAATGGGAAAATGAAGTAATTTATTTATTAATTTATAATAATAATAATAATAAGTTTCTTTATTAAGGCATTTTTGAATCTATATTAATATTCATATTAATTTATTTTCAATTGTATTTTGTTCATTTTCTTTTGTACAATAAAGAGTTTACATACCTACATATACATACATACATAGATTTATCCATAAAATTAAAATTTTATTTTTAATAATTATTTAATTATTAAGTATACAAATTAATTAATACAATTTATTATATAATTTAAAATTCAACCGAAGCCAATACAATTTATATTAATCATTCCATTGAAATAAAAATTAATAATTAATTAGATAAAATGCAATCATACAAGAAATAATCAAAGCAATCAAAAATTAAATTAAATTTAAAAATTCAAATTAAAATATAAAAATTAAATTCAAATTAAATCATTATTATTATTATAATCTGACATGTCATAAAAGGCAATTTTAGTCAGCGATTTTTTTAATTGGTTGAAGAATGTCAGGTCGTTTTGAATATTTTTGATGCTATCGGGTAGTTTATTATTATTATAGATACCTGGCCCCGCAATATCCACCGTTTTCTTGAATTTCGCAAGTCGACAACATGCTCAGTCCAAAATATTTTTGTTTCTTTGCATAATACTTGCACTTTTAAATGTATTTGTTAGAAATAGTTGTATATGACTTCTAATATATTTAATTACGTAAAATAAGTACTCATACAATTTAGAGTTAAAAATTAAAATTAAATTAAAATCACTATCAATCAATCAATAAATAATCATGTTCATTTCAGTTCATAACATTACATTAAATTATAATCCACAATTAAATTAAATACATAACAATTTCAATGATAGATAGGATAGATATTAAAGAACTAAAAAAAAAACTTTGCCCACCCGCGACCTTATCATAGCTAAGTTTATGCAAGATATGCGTGTTTATGCAGTTCCACACTGTAAGAACACACACAAATCACACAAACCCATCTATCACCACCACCACACTACACTGACGCGTTTCGAACTCAACCAGAGCTCATCTTCAGAGCAGCACAACCGTACACCATGCTACCCGATGTTAGACATTACAGACAGACAGACACATATTTTACAGACAGATATTTTGCATAAACTTAGCTATCATAAGGTCGCGGGTGACAAAGAAATTATTTTAGTTCATTTAAATACTTATACAGCGTGTATTTTTGATACTACTTCAAACTTTAAGGGCAGTTAGTGAAGGCCCTAATAATCACATTTTATTATGTTTTAGTAAAAACATTAGACTTATTATTTTCCTTACAAAATTAATTAGCACGCAATGTATCACTACGCGATACTACTTTGTTTTTATTCAAAACGTCGCACTTGTTGACGTGACAGCTGTCACAGAACGCTTCTCTCCCGTATCAAATTATTGTACGCATTACATTGCTGCTCGAAAATATTTCAAAAATTAATTACGCTCTGGTAGTTTATTCTAAATTAACAATCTGTTTTGATATTGGTTCACAGCACTTAAATCTTCGTCTGGTTACAGTTTGAGGTAGTATCAAAAACACACGCTGTATAAATAAGTTAAATTGAATAATTAAAATGTTAATAATAACATGCAATTAAAATTACAATTATAATCTAACGTATAAGCCATAGTGTAATAAAGAAAATTGATAAATTTGTAAACCGACTCAGTTGAGTTCCAAGATACAGGCTCAGCCTAGTTTGGTACTCACCAGATACATCTGGTATTAATAGTGGTCATTTTTAGATAAATAAAAATTATTCTTATTCTTAACATGTCACTGAAGCACTAAACGCATAGGATCAAAATTACACTTGGAAAGTAGCATGCCGCACTCACTACCTTTCACTCACTCTCGCAATAAAAGACCAGTGTCTTTCTCTTATATACGTGTAAAAGTCATCCACCCTGTTCACGGCGAACATGCCAGACGCGCTACAGCGCCACGGTAGCTGCAGTATAGCACGGGACGCATTATTATAGGTACTGCACTCTAAGGGGCTTTATGACCAGGTATCACCACCTATTGACTAATTTTATTTGACGGATAAACATAATACATAAATTAGAATAAAACAAACAGAGACGGCATTAGGGAATGCAAAAAACGGTGAAAACCAAAAACCGGTTAATAACCCCCTCGACGGATTCAAAACCGGTTAACCGGCTTTTAGCCGGTTTTTTTTTTTTACTATTTTAAATTGAAGTATTAGACGATAATTTTACTATTCTTGGTTGCTATTGGAGTTACGGCGTTTTTTTGAGATTTAAATATACATAAACTCTGTACTAATAGGGGAAGTTGGGTTAGGTACAGTGGATCTTTCGGTATTTTTTTTTCGGTATTTTTTTTTTTGCTCTTACACCCCCCGCTTGCCAAAGTAGTCATCGTCTCAGTATCAAAACGAGAGGTAATGTTGCAGTTTATCGGGGACCTAGTAAGCACAAAAGTATGTTTTTAAGTTCCGGTAAAAGTTTAAGTTCACTCTGTGATTTCGGTTGAATGAAGTTTTAGTTATTTATGAAATTATTTAATAGTCTTTTATTACAAGTAAAAACAAAGCTAACCCAAGCACTAATATAAAACCACAATATATAAAAATAAAATCAGTTAAAATTCATTTTTCGGATGGAAAAGCGTGAAGTTGCAAAATGTTATGATAGAGTTTCATAGCCATTATTCCATTGACTCTCATGAGATCACCAACTTTATCACCCGCAAAGCAACCCCAGACCATAACTGATCATCCACCGTCCTTCACTGTTGGCATCACGCATAGTTTTGGCTTTTGTTCGCCTTCTTGTCGTCGAATATTTGACGACGTCTACCCCCAAAAATTGCAATTTTGATTCGTCGTAAAATAAAACTCTAGACCACTGCTCAAGCGTCCAATCTTTGTATTTTCGAGCCCATTACAACCTTTTACCCATATTCTGTTTACGTAACGAAGGTTTTTTTTGGGCAGCAATACGACCATTTAGGCCATAGTTTCACCACCATCGAAACTGATACTGGCTGATGGTGGCGTTGAGTTCTTCGCGAATTTCTGAGGCAGTTGGAGTTCTTTGGCGTTTGCTCTGGACATAAATATATTTGTCTTCGCTTTTGGACGTGACTTGGCGTACCTGAATGAAATCGACTGGAATTAAGACCTTGTTTTCGTTTTAAAGCACTTATGACAGCAGTTTGGGAAAACTTCATTTTCCAGCAATTTCTCGTGTCGTGAACTCGTGAAGCCTTCATTCGACAGAGCTACAATAAGAGCACGAGCTCCGACACTCACATTTTTAATAATTGCGGACTTTATTAAATCTCATAGGAAATACAGAAAATATTCTTTAAACGCATCAAATGTGCGAATTACAATATAACAATTCCTGGAAGAAGTATTTATTTTGTTATTGGGTAATCATGGACCCAATTAGACGTCTAAAATTCAAAAAGTATATGCTATAGGTATTTGAATATAATCAATTATGAAAACCTAATTTCACAGAGTGAACTTAAACTTTTGACCGGTAGTGAAGCTTCAGCAATGTAAATTTTTCATGCGGCTCGTATATTTTAGAAAGAAAGAAAGAAATACGAGTATGTGTTCTTGTTTTTTTTACAAATAAAAATATGTTTCCACGATATATTCGTCGTTTTATAGTCTGAAGAATATTCTGGGGTATCTATTTTAGGCTATTTACAGTTTTTTAAGGACTATTTCCAATTCGGTTAATAGCCGGCGAAAGATATAAAAAAACGATTTTTAACCGAGGTCGAAAAGTTTCGGGTTAACCGGTTTGCATTCCCTAGGCGGCATCACATTTATCCGTCAAATAAATTTAATCAATGGATGGTGAAACAGAAGGTAAGTCTACTGGAAGGTTTTTGGTGTGCCTACCGATACTACAAGTGATTCACTGTTTGAATTATGCAATTACTAGCTTTTGCCCGCAACATCGCTCGCGTGGAATTCGGTTATAACGCGCTGTTCCCTTGGGAACTGTGCATTTTTACCGAATAAAAAGTAGCCTATGTCACTCTCTGGCCCATAAACTATATCGATGCCAAAAATCACATCGATATGTCGCTCCATTTCGACGTAAAAGACGGACAAACATACGCACAAACATACAAACACACACACTTTCGCATTTATAATATTAGTAGGTATAGATATAGGTAAGTATGGATTGTAATGCACTTGTCCAGCTTGGACAGTCAACACTTATAGATGTAGTGGCAAGTTAAGTTAACAACTTTTTTTTTGTTTGGAATTAAGATTGTGTTTGAAATTTCAACCTTATTTTGGATTGAGTCGTCGATGTATCCTTCAGCTAGTTGTAGAACGCCAGCCACCACGGCGTTTCAATGCCGTTATGTCACCTTCTTCGTCCACTAAAATTGTGGCAGAAGTTCTGCGGAAGCAGTGCCCGGTGTACATTGCAGGATTTGGTAGACGTAAAAATTCAGCTATAGTTTTGCCAAGACATCCAAATTTGTTGATACCAACTTTTTGTGCTGTACATTTACCTCCTACATATCTCAAAAAAAAACCAGGCTCTGTGCATTGACTTGGGCGTAGTTGTATGTATTTTTTAACCACCTGGCAATAATTGCCTGTTATGGTGAAAGTCCGGCTTCTCTTGGTTTCGGTGTTACGAATAGTAACAATTATGGTTGATTCAAAGTCTTGAACATCATTGAACAAAACCTTGTATAGTTCTTGTCTCCGGCAAGCTCCTATTATTCCAAATATTAATGCGACCTTCAACAATGACATACAAAGATTAGAACCGTATAAAATTAATGCTAACAGTCAAGAAAATAAAGATGCTATTGAATATGAAAAACACGTTACCTTTGTCATAAGATATAATTTATCCGGTGCTTCTGTCAAGAACTTGTCGATTTCGTCCGGTGAAAACGTCTTGGCTTTTTTTACTGTATTTCCTTCGTTTCGTCGTTTAAGGAAGGTACTTAATTTACAGTACTTTGCTATATCTATGTTGTGTTTGATATTTAGGGTAATTTTGAGCATTGAATAGAAAGTCCACAAACTTGTAACTTTAAAATTAGTGGACAACTCTTCGAAATACGCCAAAAGTACGTATTCAGACAGGGAAGACATGTTTTTTGCCAGTCTCCATTCCATAAAATCTTGATAAACTTTTTCGTACAACTTCTTTGACTTTGCCGGTAACAAGTCATTGTCAGCTCTGTCACGGATATCAGGTGGCGTCTTCTGACACGAATCTGTTGGGTTAATTTACACAACATTATTATAAAAACAACAAAACAAAATTACTGCGACAAAAAACAATAAAATATGGCGGGCGAAACTTTTTATTCAGAGACAAACTAAAGTCGGCCTCAATTGTCATATCGTTCGATATCAAGTAACGTGGTAAAAATTGTTTGCAATTTGTCATTTCATTTGGAATAAAACGTCATATCGACTGATATAAGAATTGAGGTCAATTCAAATTGCTTTTTTTTCCAGAGATGTTCTAAATTTGAATGTCATAATAATAAAACTGAAATCCAAAATATCTTTAATCAATTTAAGCTATTTTAAAAAAAACGTGAAATTACAAATAAAACGACTTAAATCTATACCTACAAACTAACCCCCTTATTCATAAAACTTAAACAAGCCTATGTTAACTAACAAATGCTTTTGTCCCTTTCTAACAAATACAAATGTCAAAGTGAACAGATAAGACAAACGAATTTTAGCGGCATTTTAACTAAAATAGTTTGATTGTCGTTTATGAATAAAGGGGTAAGGCTTAAACATCTTAAACTTACATTACACTAAAGTCATCCGCAACATGTTTCGTCATAAAAACGAACCTAAAACCCTCCCTCCTGCATCGTACCTACCCGGCCCTAACGTCCCCATAATACCAGCAACGTTACCCCGCTGAATGGCAATAGAGACCTGTTGCACCAAGTACGAGCCAGAGCGAGGGTCGCAGCCGAACGCACGCAGCAAACCGAAATCGATGTTATTATAAAGCAATAATAACATTTTCACAGATAAGAAATTTATTGTAACACAACAGTTTATCTTTATGCTGGTCGTAGTTTGCGATCTTTGAACGCATAGGTGCGAAGTAGGAGGTGGGAGAACCACGAATCGGTCGCAGCAAGGAACTTTCTGCGGACCAACTGTCACTATTTACTAGTGAAATTTACGGATCCGTGCATTATTAAAATAAAATAAATATGCCTCACGAAACCTGCTGCGTACTTAACTGCAAGAACATGACAAAACACTGAAGTTTGACGAATTACTCGAACTTCAATGGTGTGGATCATATGATCTTCACATTTGCTTTCTTGTACATCATGGACATGTTGAGCCAAAACTAATCGTTTTCCTTTTAGTGTTGTTTGTGGTTGGAAAGCGATGTCGTGTCGTGTGTGATTGCTGAGAATCCAGTTTTTATAATTTATTTGGCCATGTTTAACTGAAAATATACAAGAAATCTGCAGTCATAATTAGTTCATAGTTCGTCTGCAATATACATATATGAAATGCGTTATTCGCGTATATGCGTTATTATTAAATTTGTTTATTTCTTTACTTGCTTCTCATAAAGACAGTATGAGAAAGTCCGTATGTACAATCTGAAATTAATTGATTGTGCGATTTTAGACGGCAGATAAAAGTCGAATTATCGACGACATTTACACGATCGAATAGTAAATTACGGTATTTCATTGAAATTATTTGTTTGTTTACTCTTCGCAATAACAGCCAGCCATTTGATATTTCAAAGTCCGCCGTAATTGTAACCGCTAGTTGGCGCTGTCATCGCGCACCCAGCGAATAGAGGCTTTATGATATGACTGTAGATAAAGGTTTGAAATGAGTATATTCTCCTTCCTTGTTATCATGGAACAGCAACACAGCTTTGTCTTTGTCAATATTCATTAAGAAAATATAAAAATAATTTGTTTACCTTTAGGATGTAGAGACTAGGAACAAAGTAAAGTTGAAAAAAATAAAACTGTATCAAATAAAATAAGGAAACAAAGAACAAAATCAAAATTTTGATTCACAAAAAAACAGTTTCTTTTTTATTTTATTTGTGTTTGCTGTTTATTGTTTTGATTTTGTTGTATTTGTTTTATAACTTTCAACTAATTTTTACATGTATAGCGCCAATTTTCTTGTACACAGGTTTTTCATGATTATGTTCCGTAGAGACATTTACGATGGCTCCGTATTTGTCTAGAGTCAAGACAGCTGGGCATCCGATCACAGTTTTTCTTGAACAGCAGTAACGTCTACTAGCCTTTCGCCCTTGTAACGAAAATGTGTAGCCTTGGTACAGGATCAGTTGAGATCGGCCCGTCGATATAATTTGATATTCACTTCCTAAAACAAACTTGTTGTTCTTGATTGCGATGTTTTATGTAATGTAAACAAAGGAACAAACTTCTGTTCAAGTAGCTAGATATTAGCATGGGCGAGTAGACGCAGTATATCTGGGTTTATTATACTTTTCAAAAGAATAACATTAAAAAAAATACGTAGTAGCGTATATATTAAAGCGAAATAATCAGATACAAATAGATGAAAACGCACATGACATTATGTTTAAAAAATACAAAAAAAAATCAAGGAACTTTTTAGATGAAAAATTAAGCTGCATTCCAGCTGTCCCTAACATATAACGTTTTAAACTTTCGTGATTCTCACTCATAGTCAAAATACCATATACGGGACTTATCACGCTATTTTTACACAAGTAATATTTACCTCGACGTTTCGGCAACGTTACAGTTGCCGTGGTCACGAGTAGACTGAAGTGTGGGGTGTCAAGTCTGCCTAGCAGCGCGAGTTCTTCGAACTACTCGCACTTGATCACTATTAGTACCGGCACTCGTATCACGAACTACCCGCACTTGGTCACTTTTATTAGTCACCCTATCACACCGACACACAACGCTAACAACGTCCGATCGTCCCTCCGAACATTCATCCCGACGCCGACACTTATTAATAACAGGATTCCACGAAACCCCCCCTCCCCCCGGGACCGGGACGATGGGTATAAGCTTTCATCTTCGTGGAATCCTGTCATTAATAAGTGTCGGCGTCGGGATGAATGTTCGGAGTTAGTGTTGTGTGTCGGTGTGATAGGGTGACTAATAAATGTGACCAAGTGCGGGTAGTTCGTGATACGAGTGCCGGTACTATTAGTGATCAAGTGCGGGTAGTTCGAAGAACTCGCGCTGCTAGGCAGACTTGACACCCCACACTTCAGTCTACTCGTGACCACGGCAACTGTAACGTTGCCGAAACGTCGAGGTAAATATTACTTGTGTAAAAATAGCATGATAAGTCCCGTATATGGTATTTTGACTGTCCCTAACATTATCACTAAAACTAAGAGAGGCCTCATATGATAGCACTTAAGCTATCAGATTAAGTGAATTTGACCATACATTTTTTATAGCTTTTGCGGTACACACACTTACAGGGTGGAACACCGGTCACTTTTATTAGTCACCCTATCACACCGACACACAACGCTAACAACGTCCGATCGTCCCTCCGAACATTTACCCCTCCCGGACCGGAACGATGGGTTGCTTTCGTCTTCGTGGAATCCTGTCATTAATAAGTGTCGGCGTCGGGATGAATGTTCGGAGGGACGATCGCAATCTGCAAAATAACTTATCTATAAGTTACTTTTCAACTAATTCTGATATAAAAATCTTGAACTTTTCTATACACAGGTTTTTCGTGAGTGTGAGTTGAGTCAGCTCTCACAATGAAGCCATTTTTGTCAAGTAAAAGTCGAGCTCTGCAGTTACGGCCCTTCCTTGAGCAGTAATAATGCCTGCTAGTTTTTGGACCCTGGCGCGAAAACGAATACCCCTGGTACATTATCACTTGGCCTTTCTGTGTGGCGATTACCTCGTAATTTGCTCCTGGAAAAAAATAGGAATCGCTCGTTAAAACATTACATTTTACAAGCTTTTATTTAACTTGCATTGTTCGTACGTATGTAAGTAACCCAAAATTTTAATATTTGCAAACCATTTTTCCAGCTTTAGACTACTTGTTTGTTGGCATGGTGAACATAGATTCATACCTCGTAATTCTGTTTAAAGTAATTGTCATCACACTTGCTCGCAAACAGCGTCGAAACATGCAGGCTACCTTGGTTGCAACCCGCCAAATAAAACCCTCGACCTTGATGTGCTTGTCATGAAACCCGTGGTCGGTAAATGAGTCATTGCGCGTACAAATTTTGTTGTCATGAAGCCCAAGGTCGGCAAATGAGTCCGTGCCCGTACTGAAGCTGCTGCGCGCGCTGCAGCGCATGGCGTAGCAGCAGGACCACATGCACACGCGGCTCAGGCACATGCTGAGGCAGGGGGGAGGGCGACGCTGCCAAGAGCGCAGCCTATGATATCGCCAATATTTGGAAGAATTATATTTTTTCTTTTAGGAATAAAAAATTTACTCGCAAATGTGATGAAAAACATTGTATGTCGCACAGGCGGTACAAGAGTTACGAACATCGACTCATTAAAGCCCTCAGTCTTCGACTTCTGGCTTCTAATATACTCTCGTTCGTAATTCCTTATTTACCGCCCTTAAGACACAATGTACTATTATTGTTTATATTATTTAACCAAATACTTAAAAGTCGTTTCTGGGAAATTGCATACGTTTTTATTACAAGCTTTTATTTAACTCGCAGTGTTCGTGTGTATGTAAGTAACCCGAAATTTTGCAAACCATTTTTCAACAACTTCTGGTCTCCGATTGAGCTGAAATTTGGCATACTTATGGTGACAATGCAATATTATGGTACCATTGAGCTGATCTGACGATGGAGCAGGAAGGTGGGCACAGGATCTCAGCAACGGAACGACTTAGCGCCGTCGAGCTCGGGCTCGTTTGATTTGTCTTTATAAGTACTCTGGATCTGCATGTTGTTCAGGATCCTGATGATGGAGACGGATGGTGTGCGGCCACAGGATATCAGTAACGAAACGACATAGCCCCGTCGAGTTTGGGCTCGTTATATAAGTACTTACTATAAACCCGGATGATACTCGGGGGCTTGATGAACCACGTTGACAATAACTAACTGCCCAAGCCTTTATTTAGTAGGTACAGAGAAATAACTAAAAAGAAAAAAAAACTTAAAATAAAAAAAAAACATTTTTAAAACAAGCTTTTATTAGAAAAAAGTAAACTAAAAAAGAAAAAGATTAAGATTTAAGATTCTTGAGAACCCCGAAGTAAGTATTTAGAACTGCACTATTAACAAAGAAATTTTAGGCACAATACGAATACTTGTGAATCACAAAAGGCTCAAGGAAGAATCAAATCATTCTGGACCCAAGCAACTTTTATTTTTTATTTACAAATATGTCATTTCGTTTTCGATTTGGAAATTTGCAGGTACTTGTCACCATATAGTTTATATTCAGGTTTTGTATGTGTATGTTCTGTGTTACATTTTATGATGGCTCCTTTCTTGTCCAGAGTAAGTCGAGCTGGGCATAAGGTGCTAATTTTCCTCGAACAGTGATAGTTTCTGCTGCGGTGCGGACCATGGTGAGAAAATGTGTAGCCTTGGAACATAAGGAGTTGCGCTTTTGATGTGGAAATAAATTGGTAATCCATTTCTAGAAAGTAATGAGAAACACAAATAATTGACCATATTTGAGCCGCTTGCCAGTCTTTTTTAAAGAAAGTTGGAAGTTACTGGTTTAAATGTCTTCAGAATTTAGATGAAGATAATACCTAGAAATAAAAAAATGATTTACTATAAATCACCTATTTGCATTCAAAATTATGATACGCTAATTTGATACAAGAACAGTTTCTTACTAGCTTGCAGTGAGTTTCATTTGATTTAGTTTATTGGGCATTCAGTATAAAATTACACCATGATTTTCATTACACGTCAAATTTGATTCCGAATTATCATAAAGCTACATTAATAAAATCAAAAACAGCTGTCGAAAATAAATACAAAAACCTCACAAAATTTTGTTTCAAATTAAATCAATTTTCCACTAAGAAAAGTCCAAAAAATCGTTAGTTACAAGTACACAGTACATGCAAGTAATATGTTCAGAAAATAAATAAATCTCTGCAGCATGTAGGTACTTAAAGTGAACCCATTATCATGAACATTGATTATTTGCATCAGTTAATTTTTATGTAACGCCCTCCAAACATTTTATACACCGGTTTTTCATGGTTATGAGTTGTGTTGGCCTTTGTAATCGCTCCCGATTTGTCCAAAGACAACCGAGCAGGGCAGCGCTTGCATAACTTTCTGGAGCAACAGTAATTCCTGCTTTTCGGCGTCCCGAGACGTGAAAAAGTATACCCTTGGTAAACAAGCAGCGTAGCTCTATCTGTTGTTATAAACTCGTAGTCCCTTCCTATAACAATTCGAAAAACCATGTATTTAACGATTGATTTAACGTCTGCATTTTACTCTTCTATTTACTAACGCTTAACTTTGAGCCAAGGCTCATACTAAAAAAAAAATTCCACTAATAACCACGAATGGTATATGTAAAGGCACTATTTACACAATCTTTTTTTTCTCCCCTGCACTTCATTTTTAACTTGTCCTTGATACTATGTTCTAATATGGCAAACCTCCGCGGCGCGCAACTGGCCGCTTACAGAAGAACAAAATTCTAAATTATTGATATTCTTTTGTTTTTTCCCGTCATTGGCTTTAACTATTTGGCAAAGCGTAAGCCGAAATTTGTAGAGATGTGCCGACTAGTCGCCGACTAGTCGGAAAGCCGACTATCCGGCCACTTTTGTAGTCGGCGACTAGTCGGCGAATAGTCGGCAAAAAGCGCCGACTATCCGGCTTCTTACTTTGTACGTATATTTCAATCAAATATTTATTTTCATGTAGGTATTGGTACACAGAGGGGGAATTACATTATATAAAAACCTTAAGCTGTTAATTTTAGTAGTATTTACTGTTTTTCCTTGCCCACGCGAGAAATAATATTTTGTAATTAGTTATACCTACTTGACTTTACGGGAATCATTGTCTAATTGTTCAAAAAATCCTTATACGAGACTTTCTGTTTGACATCATCATGTCAGCCGAAAGACGTCCGCTGCTGGACATAGACCTCCTCCAAGGCTCTCCACTCAGATCGGTCTTGTGCTTTCCGCATTCACCGCGATCCCGCAATCTTAACCGGGTCGTCGCTCCATCTTGTTGGAGGCCTACAGACACCTCGTCTCCCGGTCCGCGGACGCCATTCGTGAACCTTCTGACCCTATTGGCCATCAGTTCTGCGAGCAATGTGCCCTGCCCACTGCCACTTCAGTTTCGCTATTCTTCGGGCTATGTCGGTAACCTTAGTTTTACTGCGGATGTCATCATTTCGGATTCTATCCCGCAGAGAAACCCCGTGCATAGCCCTCTCTATAGCCCTCTGAATGACTTTGAGCTTTCTCATGAGGCCCATCGTAAGCGACCACGTCTCAGATACGTAAGTCATCACTGGCAGCACACATTGGTCAAAGGCTTTTGACTTCAAACACTGCGATAATTTAGAAGAAAAGACACTACGAAGCTTCCCGAACGCTGCCCAGCCGAGTCGGATTCGACGAGTGATCTCTTTCTCGAAATTGGATCTACCTAGCTGGACCGTTTGTCTCAGGTATACATAGTCGTCAACAACTTTGAGCGCATAGCCTCCGACTATTACGGAAGTTGGCACAACATGGACATTAGACATGACTTACGTCTTGTCTATGTTTATTTTCAGGCCAACTCGGTCGGAAACTGCTGAGGTCGGCGAGCATAGCACTGAAGTCCTCCATGGTCTCTCAGCCATGACTACAATATCGTCGGCGATTCGAGGGTTATTAAAGAACTCGCCATTAATGTTGATGCCTTGTCCTTCTCAGTTCAGAATCTTAAAAGCAATCCTCCAGTGCAGCAGTGAACATTTTTGGAGAGATCACATCTCCTTGTCTGACTCCCCGCTGCCGAGGAATAGGCGTCGTGCTTTAGTCTGGTAGTCAGTCGGACGGACATAGTGGCATTTTCGTACAGTCACTTCAACACTTCGATATACCGGTCTTGGCACCGCTGGAGAGCCTGCAGCACAGCCCAAGTCTCGATCGAATCGAAGGTTTTCTCGTAGTTTACAAATGCAAGGCAAAGGGGGAGGTTATACTCTTCGGTCTTCTGTATAACCTGCCGCAACGCATGTATGTGGTCTACGATGTTATAGCCTTTTCAATTGCCGTTCTTTTTGACATGATTAAATTTTATTTTTTTGTTTGCTCTCACTTTAATGAACAATAATAGTAGGCATTATTTTTACACAATATTTTTTCACAAAAACACCGCTTTGTTAGATACAAAAGCAAAAATCTAAAAATAAAATAATACGAATAAAATAAAATAAACAGGTTCCGACACGCTTACAAGCGTCGGTTGCGACTTGCGCCCAAATCAGCTGGTTAACAAAGCGTCGCGAAAATCCCTGAAGTTGTGATCGGCTTGGCCGACTAGTCGGCCGATTAGTCGGCTTCTTTACAACCGACTAATCGGCTAGTCGGCTAGTCGGCCAAAGTCATGATCGGCACATCTCTAGAAATTTGAATTCTTTAATAGAAATAAATAATACTTTTACTCGATGATAGCTAAATATCTCACTGAGTTACTTGTGAAGTAAGGGCTGCCCCTAACGCAGGTATTGTGAATATTATTTCTAACATTTATTTCTTTTATGTTTTGTAAAACCTAATCCAAGTCTCGTTAGCTTTCTTTCTCTGGCCCGACGCTAAAACAAGACTTGGATGGGTGCTGCAAGCAAGCAGTAGAGCAGGGTGTTTCATTCCAGCCCTTCCTTTTTCCTGCTGAATCCAAATCTTCATCTCCGCTCTGCTGCCTCGGATCAGATCGCTAGCGCTACTGGACGCTCCGAGGCTTCCTAACACTCTGCCCTGTTTCCCTCCTACTTGTCCTACAAGTCTCAGGCCAGTTTATTTTTTTAACCTATCTACAAGAAGAGCAGTGCTGACTGCAATAATTGTATATATATTTTTTTGTATTATATTTTTATTTTGTAACCACACGACTTTTTATTTCTCCGACCGGCTAGCCGGTTACAATGTACAGTACAGCCGATTTTTAAATTATACCTGTGAAAATGCTAGTAGACAGTGGCGTAAATTTAGTGTTTCACCACTCAGGATACATTTTTTGCGACGCAGATAAATGTGGTACCGTCTTTGTTTCTTTGGACAGAGATGGCATTACCGATACATAATCTGTCACATATAATTTATAGTTTCAGTGCGCGTGTTGCAGCAGCCGCTGAGTCGCGTTGCTCCGAAGCGAAGGGCTACGGATTAGCCCGAAACATGTCAAGCTAAACTCGATTTAAGACGTGAGTTATCCGGGTCATTATATTTAATATAATTTATAATTGCGTTTTTATTGTACATAAATCAGATTTAAATGTAATTATTATCTAAGGTAAAGTAAGGAAAATTGACACGTGGATACAAATTACATATATTCCACTCACTATGAATAATCAAATACGGTGATAGGACGTTAAACAAAGGAGGAGAAATACGAATGTATTTCTTTTGTAATTAAGTATGTAAGTAATTACCAAAATAAATTAAAAAGCCATCAGAAACATCAAATTAGTAGTTAAACATAATTTTTAAACCATTGGGTATATTTGCTCACGTGGACACGTGCTTGCTTGTCAATTATAGTGTATGAAATTGCAGTTATCAAAAAGTATTATCAGCCAAGAAAATACGACTATGTAGAGTATTTACCTAGTTCTGTACAGCCTTTATACTTGAACTATATTTATGAGCATACAGAGTTCGAGTCAAATAAAATTAAAACTACTAACTAATGTGAACTTTGCACTGTAACCTCTTCAATTACAAGTTATATTTATAGCCACAGTCAAAAATCGTTAATAAGTGTCTCGCTTAGGAACGATTTTGCTCAGGATGTCACTGACGCGACTGACAGCGTTTCTGGCAATGTCGGGTTCCTCTTCAGCAACAGGAATGATAAACTTCTGAGGGTTCAAGTTGCGATAGCGTCTGTAGTATCTGAGGAATTTGTCATCTGAATCTGAAAAAGGTATTAATTAAGAGGTCAGGCCGTGTAAGGCAGACTGTACATAGTTGGAAGACGAAAAGGAGACCCTTGTCAGTCGTCAAATATTTTTTATGTAACTGTCATTTCGCTTTGAACCAGGAGTCTTCTCTCTCTCGATGATTGCGTTAGTTTACTGTTTTTTAATTGTGATATAAAAAATACGAAAAAAGGGAAAAGAGAAAAAGAATCCTTTAGGATAAAGGGATACAAAAAGAAAACTGCTATATTTACGGCATGTATCAAAAAAAGTCGTCAATGTATTTACTTGTAATATTCATGTTTTAACAAAAATATACTTTAAATGTTAAACAAAGTTCTTCTTTAAACAAATGTTATGTGAATGTCAAAGACAAAAATATGTTTAACGAAAATAGAAAAAGTACGTCAGATATGATCGATAGGAACTTTCCAGTTTTTGAGTAAATTTGCTCACATAATACTCGTATTTATTCGTACATGTAATTTTCTATCCTGGTACAACGAACAGTTTTTCTAACCGTCGGCCTGAACAAAACATTAGAGGCTGTGGGTGGTCGTGGGAGTTCACCAACTGTACAAACTTTCTGTCCTCTGTAGTGACTAAAATAGCTTTGCACCCGCTACCAGTTTTTCTGGAGCAATACCACTTTGTTTTGCTCGTCATTTGGACAAACGTGTGTCCCTGGTAGACAGCAGACAATTGGCCTTGACTCGTAGGGATGAACCCCAAATTGTCTAAAAAATTCAAGTGAAAATAAATATCTACGTGTCAATTTAAAGTTTTTAGCACATCTAAATCGTACTTTAAATTAAATATTTGTGGAATTGTATTTGGTTATAATTGGTGCATTACATTCGTGTGTTTTTTTTCTCACTTAAGAATTAAGCATCAAAACCACCAATCAATTTTGATGGTCTTACTTAGGTTAGATATTGTGGTGAGACTCTCATAAAGGCAATTAGAAAAGAAAAGAATATTTATTATGTCAGACAACAATGATCCATTACAACATTGTAGTAAAAATAATTAAAAAAAACGACCAAGAGCGTGTCGGACACGCCCAAAATAGGGTTCCGTAGCCATTACGAAAAAAAATAAGTAATATTTTTCTAAGGATTTCGTATTTTATACGGAATCTTTCAAATTTAGGTAATTTTATAATATAGGCTGCTATTTAAGAGTAAAACTACTAATAATTCTCAAGCAAACTTAGCCGTTATAGTTTTCCTTGAAAGTTTGATATAGGTACTTACTACCATCCTGATTTTTTTTTAAATTTTCCACCCACCGATTTAGATTTTAGAGGAGGGGGGGGGCGTGCAAATTTGCACTTTGAAGTTGAATATTTCGCAAAAAATGAATGAATCGAAAAACCGTCTTAGTAAACCCCTAATGGTTTTAAAAGACCTATACAACGATAACCCACACTACAGGATTGGATGAGGAAAAAAAAATCACCCTCACTAGGTACGTCTATGGGAGATGGGCATATATTTTTGTTTTTTATTGTACCATTTTGTCGGCATAGTTTACATATATCCGTGCAAAATTACAGCTTTCTAGCATTGATGGTCCCTGAGCAAAGCCGCGGACGGACGGACAGACAGACAGACAGCTATGACGAAACTATAAGGGTTCCGTTTTTGCCATTTTGGCCCCGAAACCCTAAAAAGTTAATTCGTTAAAAATAATTCCACGATAAGCAGTCGAAAATAACTTTCATTGTCATTACGCATTTAAAATAGATTACCTGTACTCAAATAATAACTCACATACACGAAATCTTGTCAGAAAGATCAGAAAAGGTGGCAAAAAAGCCTGAACTAACACCTGTTAAACACCTCATGCAAAATGCTTAATTAATCCGTTCTACGTTTATTTTTTAATTTTTTGTAATGGTGCTCCCACATTGGCTGTTGTAAATGTTATACAACAAATTGCAAATTCAATTTTTATATGGTATTATATAACATTTTTATATCAATGTGGGAGCGTTTAAAACATCTAAAAAGTTATAACAAAAGTTATAAAATGTTAAACAAATTTATCGTGTTTTATAACGTTATATAACATTTATAACAGCCAATGTGCGAGCACCATAAATAAATGGGCACAAGTGAGCTATTTCATATTATTATAGGAACCGCATTTATTCAGTAAGATATGAAACGAAGAAGTTGTAGAACTATACATAATATCGAGTACTGCCTTTTCTCAACGTAACGTTTGGCATACGTTTATGAATCATGTTTTTTAGCATCGGGCCTTCAAGGAGGCTCTAGCTTTTTATGAATAAGGCTGTAAAACTGTAAATATTTCAGGATTATATCAGCCATCGATTAGAACCCTTTAGGTAGGTTAATTAGTTTTATAAAAATCCTGAAATATTTACAGTCAGAATATTAAACAGTTGGGAAATGAAAGTTGCGAATGAAACAGGTTGCCAAACGTTACCGCCGAAACATAGTAAAACCACATAATATATGTATGAAAGTTATGCAATCTGAATTTCAAAATAGTTCTACGACAACTCCAGACCGTACTTTGCCGGATTAGGATTAAACGTAGTGCGAAATGAAATATTAATGAAATGAAAAACAATTAAATAAAATTGTGTCGTACCAGGATGTAAAGAGCGAGAAAAACGAGCTAGCTAAACAAAACTGTACCAGCACACCAGCAAAAGGTAAAGGCTTGAGATATAAGTAAATTTCTTATTTTGTCCTGTATCTAGTTACTTTATTAAAGAAATCGCGACATTTAAAAGCGTTTGATATATCCAGCCAACATTTTTAAACAAAATGGCGGCGGAAGATCGTTATGGTATTTTAAGTTCACAAGTTGTGTTCCTGGTATACAGCAGATAATTTACATGGCCTACGCCTACATTAGTTATCGCGGATGCAGGTCGGGCGCATGCCAGCGGGCACGGATACAGGTAAATGTACCTGTATCCGTCGCACGCGACGCGCGCAGTTAGCGCTGCTCATACTATTTTTCAATAGGCGTACGACCGCTCCGTGCAAACCGCGTCAGTTGTTTTAAATTCAAATTGAAATTTATTTTATTGCAAAAATATGTTAAACAGATAGTTGGTCTCATAGTAATATATTTTAAAGACGCACACATTTTGCCAGCAGTTAGAATGCAACATGGAGATCAGAGGAGCTCACTTATAAATTATATGCTTTAAACTTTTTCCAGGCATTGTGCATATAGCGACCACATAAACATGCACAAATATTCGCATGCTAAATTTACAATATGGTACAAAATCAATTCAAGACGTTAAAAATATTATTCGTTTTTATATTAATCCCTCATAAATAAATAATATAACACTATGGTCGTATCTCAATTAGTGGAGCCTGGTTTTTTTTATATATATTGTACCTATATAATTGTAACAAAAAAATGATACCATTTTGTTGGCATAGTTTACATATATATTCGTGCAAAATTACAGCTTTCCAGCATTGATAGTCCCTGAACAAAGCCGCGGACGGACCGACAGACAGACAGACAGCCATGGCGAAACTATAAGGGTTCCGTTTTTGCCATTTTGGCCCGGAACCCTAAAAATGGATAACAATATATGTGGGGTCAATTTATGGAAAAGGGAAGTAAATATTGTATAGGCAGAGAAGTAAAATAACTCGCACTAAAAGTTTAGAGTACACACAGAATTGCACTAAAGGTACAGTCGACTCTATTAATGAGACTGTCATTCAAATGCGTACAATTTGACCAGTTGCCGTTTTATACAATAAGGGCGGCGGATGGTAGTGTTCGTTTTCCAACTTTACAAATTCCCTGTCCTCCGTAGTAAGTAGGGTGGCCTTGCAACCACCACGGGATTTCTTCGAGCAGTACCACCGAGTCTTGCTTTGCGTCTGTCTAAACGTGTGCCCCTGGTAGATAGCGGACAGTTTACCGAATTTGGTAGGGAGAAACTCCAAAGTGTTATCTAAAAAAAAGTAAGCGCTTATGTAAATACCTAATTTAATGATTAACGCAAACTTAAATACAAAACACTTATTTATACGAAGACAGAAACAACACGTTTATTTTTTTTATCTTCATGCGACTATATTGTCTATTTTGGAGCTATAAAAACGAATTATTTTGCCCGTCTTCGTCGTAAAAGATATAGGTAGTGGGTGGTCGTGGTCGTTTAACAATGCTACGAACTTCTTGCCCTCCGTCAGAAGTAAGATAGCCTTACAACCATCGCGTTTTTTTTTTGAACAGTACCAACGAATTTTGCTTTTCGTCTGTATAAAAGTGTGTCCCTGGTAGACAACAGATAGCTGACCTCGATTTGTAGAGACAAACTCCACATCATTTTCTGGAATTAATAAGCAAAAGGAATTTAAATAATAGTTCCATTGAAAAATAAATTAAAAGCAAATATTATGAACTAAAACCAAGTTGGTTTGCTATTAGTACCTATTTAAGAATTAGAAGGGGAAAAATACACATAATAATCATAGAAAAAGGCACTTTATTTAACAGTCAAATACTTTTCACACAGGGATTCCCAAAAAAAATTGTTTGCAAACAAGAACTCTTACTTCATATTTGATTGGAAACTCGATTAAACAAACATGCTGTAAAAACATGTTGTCTCGATTGAACTTTCCACCAGAGATGCTACGTTACGTTGCTGTGGATGTGTTTGATGTCCACCAATCATATTCATTGGACCACATAACATAGCACTGGTGGAAACGGGTTCAGCTAAGCTATGTTTTCGCTGCTTTTTATGGACAAATCATGTCCATCGAAACTTGGTACATTTTACCCAGAATGATTTTGTTGGGACTATTGACTAGGTATCTAAAATAAATGTTTTATCTATCTACTATTACTATTATACATAAAAAGTTATTCCGTCTTGAGAATAAACAACCGAATTAAAAAAAAACTGAGCACCGGTAGCTATAGAATTAACTACACTTAACATCCTGGAATGTGATTATGGTATTTTATCAACTCAATGAATTTTTCATCCTCCGTGGTAATAAGAACAGCCTCGCATTCTTGCATCTTCTTCGAGCAGTGCCAATGGGTCCTTGTCGTTTGTGTAAACGTGTGCCCCTGGTAGACAGCAGTCCAAATGCCGGATTTGGTAAGAATAAATTCCAAAGTGTTGGCTAAAAACATGATAGAAATAAAAACTTTGAATATACACATATCCTTTGCTTCTGGAAGTGGAAAAAAAGAAGAAAGCAAAGGAACAAACACAATTGCCAGCCATTACCAAAGTTTATGTTATTAACTGCAAAAAAATAGCTTACGTCAAAAAGCTCTCCTTATGACATAGATACTGTAAGAGATGATCGACATAACAATTTGATTCGTTTGTCCCGAACCTGTATTTTCTCTTACGCTAATATGAATTACATAGCAATTGCGCACGCGAAAGCAAATATGTATGTAGGAGCGATAAAAATAAGCACGTTAAGTTTTTATACTAAATATGTTACATACTTATAATTCTATAATAATAATAATATATCCAATACGTCAGGATTGTCAATGCGGCTGAAAATCATCATCATCATGTCAGCCGAAAGACGTCCACTGCTGGACATAGGCCTCCCCCAAAGCTCTCCATTAAGACCGGTTTTGTGCTTTCCGCATCCACGGCGATCCCGCGATCTTAACCTTGGTTCTTGGTTAAGATCGCGGGGCTAAAAATGTCGTTACATAAATAAGTGTCAAGAAAAACTCGTCAGTTTTGTTTTTACATTCAATTTTTATTAAAACATAAAAATAGTTTTCCTTATTTGAAAACAAATTAAATTAACTTTAAATACCTACGCAAAAAAAAACCTAAGATTTACATAGACAAATGGATATTTTAGGGCAATTACTGAGAAAACATTAATACTTAGGTAGTTCTAACACATAGGTATTTTTATGCAATGAAATGAAAGAAAAAAGAAAGAAAAGAAATAATATAGCAGATTGTAAATTGACAAGATTTCATATTTCTAAGACTATAATTTGATTCGTTCTCTGTATTCTGTTTGGAAAGAGAAAAACGCTGATATTTTTAAAATTTTGCTACAACTATTAATTAATTTATTTCAATTTTTTTAAGATGTTCTTATTCTAAAAGGGCATAACTCCAAAACTACGACACAATAGATCCATTACTTTTGTCTAGTCTCTTAAAAAAAAGATCACGTAAATCTGACGTAGACGTTGCATAGAGACAATATCAAAATTATGACAGCTCCTTTTTCTGGTGATAAAGGCAAAGGAAACATATCTATTCTGTGGTAGTGATGGCAAATTCAGACATATTTTTTCAATTTTTTGTATTTTTTTTTAATATGAAGAAATCAATATAATAAATATTTCCCATGTTCAGGAGGCAAAACTCTTTCGATTCCTGTAGTAATTAACAGATGTTAAAAAAATGAAATCTTGTCAATAAGGTATTGATGGCCGTAGTCGTTTTGTAATTCGCAAAATTATATGTCGTGCTTACAAAGACAGCGATCACCGCGTACTCATCTCGAGCAGTACCACCAATTCCTGCTAGTTGTCTGTTTGCATGTGTGTCCCTTCATCGCACACTGAAGCTACCGAACAACGGTTAACCGATAGTGTCTTTTCCAACCTCGACATTGTCGGAATCATCTAAAGTATCGTTGAAGCTATACTTTCAAGAACTGAATTGAAAGGTCCCTTCCCTGCTAGATAGCGCAAGTAACCGCGAATCTTCGGAACGAACTCTATGCCTACCTTAAGAGCGTTTATATACCTGCTGAGCTGGCAACGTTGCATTTTTTAGTTTTTCTTGATTATTCCATAAAAATTGAATGAAAATTAAAAATGTGTCTGATAGAACTGTTTTTAATAAAAGTTAATGTGTCTACTCCAATAACTATGCGTGATAGACTTTTATTTTCTTTAAAAACCGTTAATAAACATTATTTTGTTATTAAAGAATATAAAAGTCTATCACGAATAATTATTGGAGTAGACACATATTAAGAAGAGTTTATTAGAACACATTATTAATTTTCATTAAATTTTTATGGAATGATCGAGAAAAACTAACAAAAATGCAACGTTGCCAGCTCAGCAGGTATAAACGCTCTTAAGCCAAGACATACTCATAACTTGGTGGAATTTCATTTGGAATATTAAAATGTTTATAGTACCGCGGGAATATTTATGGATACAATGAAAGACTTTACTTAAGATGTTGTTGATGGCATATTGAAGAACTCCACAACGTTAAGTTTTCATCAGTTTTCAGCGAATGTTAAACCAGTTATTTCGTTCAAAATCATATCGTAAAATATTTTCCAGTAACTGACCGGTATAAGTTAGGGGATGGATGATCGTGGTTTCCGATCAATCCTGCAAATTTCCCGTCTTTAGTAGTAAGTAAAGTAGCCTTGCATCCACTGTTTCTTTTCTTTGAACAGTACCACCGTGTTTTTACTATTGATTGCGTGAATCTATATCCTTTGAAGATAGCGGACAATTTACCTCGAGTCGTTGTCGAGTATTCAACTTCGAAACCTGAAAAAATACAGTACGAACATTCACAGAAATATCAAACGTCTTAATTTTTGTGCGACGGCTTCCAGATACAAATTATCTATACCTACTACTGATTGTTTAACTATAAGAAGAATAACATGTTTTTGTTAGAAATTTCATTTATAATACTTACAAGCTTTTTTTTGCTGACTGTACTTGCATTGTCATCCAACATACAATCATCATCTGGGCTGATATTATGTCACACTGCAGGGCACGGGCCTCCTCTCCGAATAAGAATGGCTTTACGGTGAAGGAAAACAAGGAAAACATCCAGGACACGCCCGTGAAGATATTCAATGGCGTATGTGTGAAGTTCCCAACCTGCACTAGACCCGTGTCGTGTAGTAAATAGAGCCGATATAGTAAAAAGTGCAAATTTTCATTAAAATTGAGCGACCCCCCCCTCTAAAATCTAAACCGGTGGAAAAATTTGAAGAAATTCAGGATGGTACCTAGTAAGTATGTCAAACTTACAAGGAAAACTTTAACGGTTAAGTTTTCTGGAGAGAATTACTAGCAGCCTAAGGTATAAAATATACCTAAACATGGAATATTCCGTACAAAATACGAAATCGTTAGAAAAATATTACTTTATTTCGTAATGACTACAGACCCCATTTCGGGGTCTCTTTGTAAATTTTATGCAGGTTATATAATGTATCAGCCAGACAGCGAATTTGTTGTTTTTTGAGGTCCTACACTCCTTTTTCCCACTTTTGCACCGACTTATATCGTCTTGCAAATAAAATGTTTCTAGTTCTTGTCTGAGTTTTAAATGTTTTATTTTTTTTAGTTTTCTTTGTATTCGTACGCTTCCCTTTAAGCTCAGAAGCTTCCCAATAAACTTTTTGCTCTCCTTTTTTTGCCTCATTTGCCAGGTTTTTAAACATATATTTTGTTTCTAAAGATTTACATTTGGCATAAGCCGTTCGTAACGACAATTCCAAAACTTCTTGCCGAGCTTGCATCTTGATCAGTTTAATGTTCTTTTCTACTAACTTTGTATTTTTTTGTTCTTTACCGTAGTGCCGTTTTCTTAACATCACCACCTTTTTTACAGCAAAACATTGTTGTCTTTCATTCTGGAACATTGGCGGCGTAATTTATTTACAGTATTTCTTTTTTTTTCCTTAATCGAGTTTTAAGTCTGATGGTTTTTGGGGATGGTGAAGCCGTCACAATAGTCTGAAGTTTCTTCTTTTTACTATTTCTTTTTTGCTCTCTCCATATTTTTCTTTGTTCTTCCTTTTCTTTTTCTGATAGTTCTGATATTTTTTTATTTTTCAATTTTACTCTATTCAAATCTTTTTTTTTGTACTCATTGTATTTTTCGGGGTCTTTTTTCAGTTTTTCCCTATATCTTCTCATCTTCTCTGCAGGTGTTAAAGGCATTTCTATAAAAAAAATATAGTTATAAAATAGTTTAGTCAATTAATTTACAGGTCCAACTCAACTAGCAGAAAAAAAAAATTATAGACAAACATAACAATTTCATGCAGATTAGTGCTCGCATGGACATGAAAAATAAGCAAAGAAACAGAAACTATGTAAATATAGAAGAAATGTGATTTTTTATTATTTTGCAAACAAGAAAAAAATGTTTGTTAGTGTTATTTATAGTAGGTGTATGGAAGCTTTCAGTCCAAATAATAAATTTAAAGGGCAACTGTACCTTTTATATAACAATGTTTTCAAATTAACAGTAAACTTTAGATAAAAGTGTTTGGACGGAAACTATTTAAAACTATGTAATTTTTTTTAATTCCGCAAGTTACATGTTCATTCTTTTACCGAAAACTGAAACCAAAATTGTATTTTAATTGCAGTACCTATCTACACTCATCCGCTGGATAACGATCATAACCTGCAAATACTTCACATGCACGACACCATTAAAAACTGCTAGATAACAGTATTTCAAGTTCATCATTTCTCATAACAAAATGATGCCATTTGAAATTAACATCAGCAGCATTGTTATATCCACATCGAAAACATTTTTGTGACCGCTTGAAATGTGTGATAATTCATGGCCATGTTGTTTGATTTAACAAGAGCAACGCAACGTTGCTTTTATTATTTGCACCATGGTAGAATAATTCGTTTTGTTTGAGAGGAAAATGTGGTTTCGGAAAGGAAAATTGCGTTAAGTTTTAATTCCGTCCCCAAAATAATAATTTATTAGAAATTGATCTTAATGTATAAACTAGAAGTACCTCAGCGACCGAAAACCCCTAGATACCAAATTTCATCGAAATCGTTAGAGCCGTTTTTGAGATCCCCGAAATATATATATATATACAAGAATTGCTCGTTTAAAGGTATTAGATAAAACACAAAAAACCATTACCCACATAGGAATATAATTATTTATGAAATACAGTAGGTACTATATATTTACCACTTTTAAATAAAACTCCTCAAAACATACAGCAACCGTGATGGGACAGCGAAAAATCCGCAGTATGTTGCCAAATATTATTTTATTAAAATTTGTTTTTTTTTTTTTTGTTAATCATGTAATTCAAACAGTTATTTACTAAACAGTATGCCGAAACAAATAAAAGAATGTTGTTAAAGTAACGGCTTCAGTAAACTAAATGATGAATTATCAAAGTAAAAGACAAGGAAAAATGATGGGGTACAACTTTTAAGAGAATGGCTCAGGGGTAACAGCGCGGGTGATTGTGTTCGTTGAGCAACCTTACAAATTTCCCTTCGTTCGATGTTAGAAGGGTAGCCTCGCAGCCGCCTCGTCTCTTCTTCGAGCAGTACCATCGGTTCTTTGCATGCGAAGGTGCCTGTGTAAACTTCTCTCCATCGTAGAATGCACAACGTTTACCGAACTTAGTTGGATAGAACTCTATAAAACCTGAAAAAAGTAGGTACCTACGTAAGTAAAACGTTATAAAAAAACCAGCAAAAGTAGCTGGTTGTCCCTTTTCATTTATTATACAACTTAAGAAATAAAACATAAATTAAATTAAATGATGAAAGTTAATTTACTTATGTATACATGGACTGGTTTATTTGAATTTGTGAGAGTTGCGGGCAACCGGTGGACGCAAGTGGCGAGTTGTCGTTCGTTGTGGCGTTCTGGCGTTCTAAGGGGAACGCCTTTGTTTAGCAGTGGACATATTCCGGCTGATGATGATGATTTCAATTTAAAAACAGAGGACGTAAGAAGTTAAACGTTTATATCAGCGTAGATACTTATTGTATTTGGGTTGTCATTGTGTGTCTGTGTCCCTTGTTCTAACTTATTTTTTTTTGACCAACGACTTTTTTGGGTAATTTTGGACTAGTACCCCATGTTAAAGGGTGATCGAAACTAGTAACAAAAATTGACTAATCACGAGTACCTACTTAGCTACGCGCCACTGTGGCGCACAGGGCGTTCGACAGGTTAATATCATGGGACACTTGACACCAATTGACCTAGTCCCAAACTAAGCAAAGCTTGTACTATGGATACTACCTATAGGCAACGGATAAACATATTTGTATAGATAAACAAGTACAAGTAACACCTGTGATGTTCCAGCAAAATAAATCATTTCATTTTCATTTCATATATATATTACTTAAATACCTATTAAACATCCAAGACCCAAGAACAAACATTCGTATTATTCATACAAATATCTGCCCCAGCCGGCAATCGAACCCGGGACCTCAAGCTTCGTAGTCAGGTTCTCTAATCACTTGGCCATCCGGTATCGATCACCCTAGTTTTTTGCTTGAAAGGTAACTCGACCAGGAGTGTTATTAGCCAAGCTTCAAGAAAAAAAATCCCCACATCTTTCAACCAAATGAAGTGTATTGTATGGAAGTAATTTCCACATCGAAATTCGATGTCGTCCTGTTACTTCAATGATACTATTTTACAAGACAACTATTTTACTATGATTCTCTGTCACATGATATATATAAGATAAATTACTGTACTTATAATTATAAACTAGTCTAAGAAAAACATTGTCAAAACGTGTTATGATTGGAGAAGCGACGTCTCCCGCTACATTTATTTTTCTAACCGAGTGCCCAAAGAAGGGTTATGTTTTTCAAACGTTGTATGCATGTATTTATTTTACTAAGGAGGAGGTCTCAACGTCTGTTGTAAAAAACTGTTTTGTTATCCAAATAAACGATTTATTATTATTATTTATTATTATACTGCTTCCACAGCTTGTTACTTTTTACAAATTTGCCGTGATACCTTTAAAGACGTATAATTTTCCCAGTAGACGTTTTAAACAATGCAGGGGAAGGATGGTTGTGCCCGTTTCGCAAGGACACAAACACTTTGTTCTCCGTTGTAACTAGGGTAGCCTTGCAATTGGAGCTAGTTTTTTTCGAGCAGTACCAACGAGTCCTGCTTGACGTTTGGTTAAAAGTGTGCCCCTGGTAAATAGCTGACAGCTTGCCGCGATTAGTTGGGATAAATTGTACCGAGACATCTAAAACAACAGTCAATTAAAATATATTAGGGCAAAAAAAACGTCAAGAGAAAATTATAGGATTTTTCAACTTGACGTATAAACACAATTTTATTTGTGCTTGAGGATTAAGACTAATATTTTGTCCTTTAAATATGAAATTATAATACTTTATTGTTTAAAGCTTTCTTTACATGTATTCCCTTTTTCTAAAGACGTATTGAAAAGAATAAAAAATGCATTAATGTGGCACTGTTTATTTACATTTTTAGCCAAAAAAAAAATAAAAAAGGTCAAGTATACCTATTAAAAATTCAATTCAAAATTAAAAGTTATTACTCCTCCGTTAAGGTGAAAATCAAATCAATTCATAAGAATCCTTATGCTACAGTAATTAATACAATCAACTGCAAGCGGTCAGTAAAAAAAACTTCCAATATTTACGAATTCAAACACGAATTATGTCTCCAGTAGAAGTCCTCATTAACATAGGAGCCGGGTGATCATGGTCGTTTAAGAATTCCACAAACTTTCCATCCTCCGTAGTACGAAGGGAAGCCTTACAGCCGCCATTGGTTCTTCTTGAGCAGTACCACCGGATTTTGGTCCGTGTTTGGTTAAACGTATGTCCATGGTAGACAGCGACCAGATTACCGCGTTTCGTTGGGATGAATGTTATATCTGAAAATTGGGTTAGAAGAAGTACGCATGATTTAGATTATTTTGGAACGGAAGAGAACAAGCTATTTATAATTATAATTACGTTTTGTAATAGCACCTAACCCGATAGCATAGAATATGATCTATCTCATCGCTCGCCCAATAACTAATTAAGGTATTTATTAGATTAATCTAATAAAATAGTTTTAACTAATACTAGATCATACTCGTAATATTTTAATAAGATTATGCTCAGTATACGAGTATATCACGGCTTCAACCATCGTACTGTGACATGTATACAAATAAGGTTCTTACTCGTCTAATTTGATGTCAGTTCAAAGCCGAACAACTTTTCCAGTATCCATTCTGAATAATGTAGGTGCCGAATGGCTGTGGTCGTTCACCAAGTATAAAAATTGCCTTTCCTCCGTAGTAACTAGGATAGCCTTGCAACCGGAGCTTGATTTTTTCGAGCAGTACCAACGAGTCCTGCTTGCTGATTGGTTAAAAGTGTGCCCCTGATAAATAGCTGACAGCTTACCGCGATTAGTTGGGATAAATTGTACCGAAACATCTAAAACAACGACCAATTAAAATATATTAGACCACAAGCTATACGATTTTTTGTAACTTGACGTTTTAACATATTTTTTTCAGTTTGACGATTAAGAAAAATACTTTTTGTTATAAATATGAAATTATAATACTTTATTATTTTAAGTTCTCTTTAAGATCCTCTTTTTTTAAGATTCCTTTTTCTAAAACATGAATAAAATAAAATAAATAATAAAACATTTACTTAAGCAATCTCTATTTAAAGAATCAAATAATGGAATTTAGTAGTCAACAAAAAAGATTAAATATTTTTTTAAACAATACAATACAATGCAATGACTCATTATTGTACACCAGAAATAGTAAGCGATACAGAAAAGACACAGATAGAAAATTACGAGGTAAGCCTTGTCGCTTAAGAGCGATCTCTTCCAGGCAACCTTTTTTACAGAAAGAAGGAAGGACAAGTTTACAGCAGGTTTAAACTTATTAGTCCTCTGGTTAAGTGAAAACAAATCAAATCTAGAAGAATCCTTAGACTAAAAAAGCTTACAACCAAACGCAAGCGACCACTGAATATCTTCCAATGTTTATGTCACGAGTTTAAACACGAATTATGTCTCCAGTTGAAGTCCTCATTAGCGTAGGAGCCGGGTGATCATGGTCGTTTAAGAATGCCATAAACTTTCCATCATCTGTAGTACGAAGGGTAGCCTTACAAGCGCCGTTGTTTCTTTTTGAGCAGTACCACCGGGTCTTGGTCTGTGTTTGGTTAAAAGTATATCCATGGTAGACAGCGACCAGATTACCGCGTTTCGTGGGGATGTACGTAATATCTGAAAATCGGGTAAAAAGAAGTACGCATTATTTAGATTACTAGCTTTTGCCCGTGGCTTCACCCGCGTGGAATTCGGTTATCGCGCGCTCTCCCTCGGGAACTGATAAAAAGTAGCCTATGTCACTCTCTGGCCCATAAAGTATCTCTATGCCAAAAATCACGTTGATCCGTCGCTCCGTTTCGACGTGAAAGACGGACATACAAACTACAAACACACACACACTTTCGCATTTATAATATTAAGTATGGATTTCGCATCGGAAAAGGAAACAATCTATATTTATATATTTATAATTAATGTTCTGTAATACTCGTGTACTGTTTACTAGATTAATGTAATAAAATAGTTTTAACTAATACTAGATCGTGCTTGTATTGCTCAATATGATCATGGTCAGTGTGTCACGGCTTCAACCATCTTACTGCGACATTATATACAAATCAGGCTTAACCGTCTAATTTTTTTTTTTCAAGAATCGTCTAATTTGATGTCATAAGTTCAGAGCCGAACAACTTTTCCGGAATCCGTTCTGAATAAAGCAGGGGCCGGATGGTTGTGGCCGTTCACCAATTCTAAAAATTTCTTTTCCTCCGCAGTAACCAGGGTGGCCTTACAGCCGCCGCGATATTTCCTCGAACAATACCACCGGTTTTTACTTGACGATTTTGTAAATGTGTGTCCTTGGAAGACTGCAAGCTCATTGCCGCGCTGTGATGGGATAAATTCCAGTAACGTACCTGAAAAATACGCACTTTCAAAACCCGGAATGGATCAATTTATGTGCCAGTGAGATCGGCGATACGCAAACTCTCTCCAAACATGGCATGTATTGATATTGAAATTATTACTAGTAGACAACATAAGGCGTCTCATTGGAATAAATGTAAAAGACGGACTTCAAAAATGCAAATAACCACAAGAAAACTAAATACGAACAAATACCGGAATTAATATTATTTAGACGACTGGAAGCCGAGTGATCAGAGAAGCTGACTTCGAAACTTGAGATCCTGGGTTCGATTCCAGGTCGGGGCAAATATTATGTATGTAGGTATGAAAAATACGAATGTTTCTTCTCGATTTCGAATGCTTATTATGTATTCATAATTCATTTATTGAATTTTTATGGGTTTTACAAGTACAAGTATTTACCTGTTCCGGCCGATAAACCAGACAGCAATACTATAAACAGCAATATTATAAAAAACTTATTCTAGGACTTAGGAACTAACACATTAACAATATCATTGACATCTATGTACTAGACTGCATGTTTCTTACATCAAAACGGCGCACAAAAACAGTTCACAGCGCGGTTTTGTGAACAGTTCACTATAGTGACTATAGTCAGACTATAGTCTGTTGACGTCCGTGACAGCGGTTGTGTCAAAGTAATTGATGATTGATGTGCCGCGCGCTTTGTTCCAAACAGCCAGTCTAGTGCCGTAAGGTACATAGATGTCGATAAACAATATTAAACCAATAAAGAGTTATTGTATTGTATTTTAAACCTTAAAATCAAGATACTCCTTCAGACTGTACAACGAGTTCTCAATCAGGAACCTCTTTAGTTTGCCATAGAATAACGACTCTTTCTCTATATTTTAAGCTCTAAAGGTATGTGGTTATATACTGTTACCGACTTATGGTATTTAAGTAACTATGTATCTATTTCACTCCTGGTAGCCTATTGGAACATGGCCGGGGCTCGCGCTTTTAGTTTTTAATTAAAATTTACGTGCGAAATTGAGGAAATTGAGGGGCCACACACTGACAATTGTGTTAAGTTCCTATTCGCACTGGGCCCAAGTGGGAACTACGGCCCGGGCTCTCTCATTCTGTGAGAAGGCCTGTGCGCTGCAGTGGGGCGAATATAGGCTGAGATGATAATGATGATTTATCTATTTAAGTATGTTCATCCGTTGACTAGTACCCATACAAACATACATGGGGACTAGGTGAAGTGCTGATGTTTATTATTGATTTATTTACTACCGAAAGTTATCACCCATGATCTAGAATTTAGACTGAAGTAAAAAAATCGAGGAAATGTAAAAAAAAATGAAAAAATATAAAAGTTGTAATATAATACAATACCATGACTCTTTATTGTCTTTATAATACTTATGTTACAACAAACACGCTTTAATAAACAAAACACTCGATACGGAATAGAAAATGAAAATGGCAGAGTTAAGATCGTGCAAAAGAGCAGTCGAATGCGTGTCGATAGCTTACAAGGTATGCAACTTCTACAATATCAGACAATCCAGCTTCACTTGCTCTATTTCTGATTTTCTTCTTAGATTATTACATATACAATAATCAGTAAAATTTTGACGTCAAACGATCACATACGAACAAGTTTTCCTGAGCTGGTCCTGTACAAATTGGGGGCCGGATGGTTGTGGTCCTTCAAAAATTGTATAAACTCCTTATTCACGGTGGTAACTAAGATGGCCTTGCAACCGCTGCTGCTTTTGCTGGAGCAGTACCATCGATTCTTGCTCGTCATTCGAGTAAACGTGTATCCTTGGTAGATCGCAAGCAGATTGCCGCGTTTTGTTGGGATAAATTCTAGATCGGTTCCTAAAAAAATATGCCGTTAAAAAAACCTGGATTACAATTTCAAATTATTTAATGCCATTGGTTGAACAATTTAATAGTGCATGAAAATAAATTGTCCCAATGGTTAGACAGCAACAAGATAACGTAAAACCCATCTTCAAAATAATACTAAAGTATTACTTTTATTATTAAGACTACAACAACTGCAGACCTAAAAAAGCATTGGGCCGAAACTAGATCAGAAATAACTAGAAGGTATTTGTAACTATAACAAATTTATTTTCTTTATTAAAACACTAATTAATTTGTGTAGAAATGATGTTTGCTGACAAACCAAAAAATAATCTGCTTCTCTTCTTTGTTTTATTTGATGTCATGAGATCATATCCGAACAATTTCTCCGCTGGCCGTCGTGAAGAGATTGGGGGCAGCATGATCATGATTATTCAATAATGCCTGAAACTCGCCGTTCTCAGTAATAACCAGGATGGCCTTGCAACCACCACGTGTTTTCTTCGAACAATACCATCGAGTCCTACTCATCGTTCGTTTAAAGGTGAATCCTTGGTGTATAGCAAGCATATTTCCCCGTTTTGTTGGAATGAATTTTACACCTAAAAAAAGATGCAATAAAAAAAACCTAGTTTACAGTTTAAAAATATTTCAAATCGAAAATACAAATTGAAACATAGATGCACAGAAAAACCAGAAAGAGACCAGTGCTGGGAATGGAACCCAGGTCCTCAGCATTCCGTGCTGCAAGCTATACCTCTACACCACCACTAGACACCACATATCTCAGCTTGTTTGTTTTCTTATTTAGTCAAGCAATACAAAAACCAAAAGACTCCAAAAACCAATCTTAATTTGATTGCTTAATAGCGACATCTCTTGTCCGGGTGAGCGGTTAGTTCCAATGTAGTGTTGAAAGCTTCTCGATGAGTGCTACACTACAGCATACATAACGTCGCTGCTTAAGTGACTAAATAAGAAAACAAACAAGCATAGGAGAAATTTGTGTCTGTACTCCTGTCGAGTGGTGGTATAGAGGTATAGCACGCAGCACGGAATGCTGAGGACCTGGGTTCGATTCCCAGCGCTGGTCTCTTTCCGGTTTTTCTGTGCATCTATGTTTCAGTTTGTATTTTCGATATGGATTTTACGAGATGACCGTAATAGTAACAAAATTTGGAGTTGAAATAAAAAAATACAAAAAGACTCCAAAAACCAATCTTAAAAATATTTCATTCCTTTGGTATAATAAACCACTAATGCAGCAAGACAATTTGTCTCACCCACAAACTAAGGCTTAGGGGCTGTTTCACCATGCATTGATTAGCGTTAATCGACGGTTAAATGTGATGCCGTCTCCGTCTATTCGAACAAAACAAATAGAGACGGCATCACACCTAACCGCCAGTTAACACTAATCAATGGATGGTGAAACAGCCCCTTAATCATCTAAACTATAAACTAAGCTATACTACATTACATTTGTCTCAATGGATAAACTACGTGTACTAGTGTCACTTTGATCAATAAAACAACTGCAAAAATATGTAATTACCTATTGGGTTATGCCAGAACGGAAATAGAAAAGAATTGGAAGGTTTAAGTATATTTACAACAAACGCAACTTAAAGAAGGTATAGGTAATGAAAACAATTTACTTTAATTTCGATTGCATAAATGGTGTTCAAAATACAAATGCTATTTCTGCAATGAAGACTTTGATTCTGACTTCTTTGTCTAATTTGATATCGTGAGATCATATTCGAACGACTTCTCCAGTGGCAGTTTTGAACAAATTAGGAGCAGGATGATCATGAGCATTCAACAATGCTTGGAACTGCCCATCTTCAGTAGTAACCAGGATGGCCTTGCAGCCGCCACGCGTTTTCCTGGAACAGTACCACCGAGTCTTGCTTGTCATTCGTGTAAAAGTGTGCCCCTGGTAGAGAGCAAGTAGATTTCCGCGTTTCGTTGGGACAAATTCTAAACCTGAAAAGATATTAGTCTGTAATGTTATTTATTAACTTTTAGTTATTAATACAGTTGAAATGCATATCTTTCACATTCGAACTTTTCAACCCCCAATTATAAATGTCACCATCATCATCATCATGTCAGCCGAAAGACGTCCACTGCTGGACATAGGCCTCCCCCAAGGCTCTCCACTCAGACCGGTCTTGTGCTTTCCGCATCCACCGCGATCCCGCGATCTTAACCAAGTCGTCGCGTATGAATGTATATAGATAATATAAGGCATAGTCCTAACCACAGCGTATTTTCGAAAAGTTAAAAAATTACCTCATTAAAAACTTTACAACAAGAAATAGTATTAGTATGCACATGAAAGATTATTTATTGTTATTTATAATTTCACACACTTATGAGAAACAATTTTAGATATAATGAAGAGACATGTGGCTCAAAATGGGACCAACATTATTAAGAATAACTCAAAAACTACTGGTTATATCTCGATCAAATTTAAAAGTGGACCATATGAGAAGCACCTATCAAATAAAAAAAATCCGAGGTAACACAGAAAAAACAGTCTTATTCAGAACATCCTCCTTGTTTTTGAAGTAGATTAACAATCGCATGTTTATCTAAAGGATGGCTGCAATTTGTTATTTACAGTTTATTCTTATTCTAGCTTATTGAATGTGACATCACAGGCGTATAATTTTTCCAGTAGACATCCGTACTAAATTTGGGGCCGGATGGTCATGGCCATTCAAAAATATCTTGAACTTTTTGTCTTCCGTAAGAAGAAGAATAGCCTTGCACCCCCGAGTCGCTCTTCTTGAACAGTACCATCTAGTCTTGGTATTTGTTTGAATAAACGTGTATCCTTGGTAGATGGCGGAAGGTTTACCGCGTTGAGTTGGAATAAATTCTACAGAGTTATCTAAAACATAATAAGTGATGGACTAATATTGGTGACTTGCCATTACAATATTAGGACGAGTAGGGCTATGCGGTATTGGGTTTGATGGCGATACCGGTATTATTTCGGTATTCAAATTTTGAAAACCGGTATCCCGGTATTTCGGTAAATTTTCGGTATTTTCCGTATTTTTCCCTTATTTTTCTTTCTTTCTGTATAAGTCTGTTGTTTTGTTGAAATATAACCAATATAAATGAAAAGCAAGATTTAATAAACTTCCCTTTAAATGAGCAAGTATTCAAATAAAAAACTGAAGTTGTTAATTGTTAACTAATACTAATATGTGTTTCTCTAATTTTTCGGTGAAAATAGTTTCGCCGATTATTAGTTCCCAACCAAATTTTCGCATAATATCTTTTGCTTGTACGAGGCTCATTAAATATCCAGTTCAAGCTTGAAAGGTCTCTACTGATGAAATCTACGCTCCGCCTGGAACCTGCTCAGCTCCAAAAACCCCGAGAGCTTTCAGCTCAAACTTCAAAACCGTTTCGAATGCCTGTGTGGCGACTTGGACGATTACAACGACGGGTTTGTGGAAGCTGTCCGTATGGTCGGGTCTAACTTCTTCAAAACCCGCCAAACTATAACCAATAGGCTCTCGCGCTCTGGTCTTAGGCTCATGGAGGTGAAGCGTGAGACGCTGCTACAGTCCTCTGGTGACGCTTGTCGGTATCGGCAGTTCAATAGGCAGGCAGATCTCAAAGTCTCTGAAGTGTGATGTACGCCGATTTAATACCAAAAGCATTGAAGAGGCTATTAAGCATAACAGAGGCTCTAAGGTGTTTACCAGGGATCTGTATGTTAGTCAAAGCCGGTTAATGAAGTTGAAGACCGGCGACGGCAGCATTATTTCATCCAAACCTGAGCTGTTGGGGGAAGTCGAGAGGATTTATGGATAGCGACACGACAACCCGAACACCCGTCGAAAATCTAGCTAAAGACCCGAGCGCTAGATTAACCCGACACTATCACGAAGACATCCCGGACGTCAGCCTGTACGAGATTAGTATGGCCCTCAAACAGCTTAATAATGACAAAGCCCCGAGTGACGATGAAATTACAGCCGAACTCCTGAAGGAGGGTGGTAATCCAGTCCTTAAGGACCGCCAGACGCCGTTTAGTTCCGTCCTCCACCAAGGGGGAACACCGAAAGCATGGAACAGAAGACAGTGGTGGTGCTCATCTTCAAAAAAGGTGATTACACATTGCTGAAGAATTATAGACCCATCTTACTTCTGAGCCATGTTTACAAGCTGTTTTCCAGGGTCATCACAAATCGTCTCGCAAGCGGGTTTCACGATTTCCAGCCTCCCTAACAAGCCGGCTTCCGAAAAGGCTATAGTATCGTAGACCACATGTACGTTGCGTTGCGGCAGGTTATACAAAAGACCGAAGGGTATAACCTCCCCCTTTGCCTTGCATTTGTGGACTACGAGAAAGCCTTCGATTCGATCGAGACTTGGGCTGTGCTGCAGGCTCTCAAGCGGTCTACCGGTATATCGAAGTGTTGAAGTGTCTGTACAAAAACGCCACTATGTCCGTCCGACTACAGGACCAGAGCACGAAGCCTATTCCTCTGCAGCGGGGAGTCAGACAAGATGTGATCTCTCCAAAACTGTTCACCGCTGCATTGGAGAATGCTTTTAAGGTTCTGGACTGGAAACGACGAGGCATCAACATGAATGGCGGATACTTCATTCGCCTTCGATTCGTCGACGATATTGTAGTCATGGTTGAGACGGCTATGTATACCTGGGACAAACGGTCCAGTTAGGTAGGTCCAACTTCGAGAAAGCTTACACTACAAATAAACAAAGCAAACTTGTGCGCGGTAAATTTTAAATTTGAAAGTAGATTAGGAGGTAAGTAACTTCAAAAGCCATAAGTCTGAAGACACAAGTTATTAAAAGTGCTTGCTTGTTTGAAATTAAAGTCGATTATTACTATTTTAAACACAAAGTCAAAATACCGAAAAACCGGTTTTGTAGATATTTAATACCGGTATTAAAAAAGGGGAAAAAATGTCCGGTATCCCGGTTTTTCGGTAATACCGAATACCGGTATCCATGCCCTAAGGACGAGCACGTAAATTAGCAACAAAATATACCCATCACGCTTATTAAGTTTTTACTGGATTTCGCAGATAAATAGTTATGCCGGAAAGTACTTCAAACTTACTTAATTACTAGCTTTTGCCCGCGGTTTCGGCCGCGTGGGATTCGGTTATCGCGCGCTATTCCCTCGGGAACTGATAAAAAGTAGCCTATGTCATTCTCTGGCCCATAAAGTATCTCTATGCCAAAAATCACGTTGATCCGTCGCTCCGTTTCGACGTGAAAGACGGACATACAAACAACATACAAACACACACACACTTTCGCATTTATAATATTAAGTATGGATTACGCATCGGAAAAGGAAACAATCTATATTTATATATTTATAATTAATGTTCTGTAATACTCGTGTACTGTTTACTAGATTAATGTAATTAAATAGTTTTAACTAATACTAGATCGTGTTTCCTCGGGAACTGTGCACTTTCCGGGATAAAAAGTAGCCTATGTCACTCTGGCCTATGGATTTCGCATCGGAAAAGGAAACAATCTATATTTATATATTTATAATTAATGTTCTGTAATACTCGTGTACTGTTTACTAGATTAATGTAATTAAATAGTTTTAACTAATACTAGATCGTGTTCCCTCGGGAACTGTGCACTTTCCGGGATAAAAAGTAGCCTATGTCACTCTGGCCCATAAACTATCTCTATGCCGATCCGTCGCTCCGTTTCGACGTGAAACACGGACAAACATACAAACACACACACTTTTGCATCCATACTAATATTATAAATGCGTTAATAAATATTATAAAATACCTTAGAAGTACAAAGATACAGAGCTACTGCTAAGATGTAGCCTCTTTAAAACAATATTAATTATTATAGGAAGACTATGTTTTAAGAACATTTGTGACGTAGCTGCCTGATGGTAGTAGTAAGCAAAAAATATACACGGATATACATTATAAATAAAAACTTTAAAATTTTGTTAGTAACTTGTCAATTTTAATAAGAAAATGTTAATCAAGGAAAACAATAAAGTGCATGCAACCATAAATTCGTTGTAATTTCTCCTTCATCAAGGAAATTCAAATTTAATCCCTCGTCCTGTCTAATAGACGTACAATTTGTCCAGTCGCCGTCCTAAACAATTTAGGAGCCGGGTGGTCGTGGTCTTTCAGTAATTCTACAAACTTTCTGTCTTCTGTCATAACTAGGATTGCTTTGCAGTCGCCTCGTCGTTTGGAGCAGTACCACCGAGTGCTTGTCATTTGTACGAATGTGTGCCCCTGGTAGACGGCCGTGCGTTGCCCACCTCGCGTGACGATGAATTCTATGGGATTATCTGAAAAATATTTTATGATGAGAACGGAAGAATACGCTTTTTGTGTCAAAAAGGTAGTTAAAGAATATACGGGTCCCATGCCTGTGCTGTAAGGTGATATAAACATGGCCAATTTTTTCGTTGCAGAAAGGCAATGAAAGAAAAATTAACACTTATATTACACAGCCTTTATTTACTTCAGAAAAGTCAGAATATTTGGTGTACTTATTGCAGTCAGGTCCCAAGACAAAGACTTGTATTTTTTTGGTATTTATGGTGGTTTGACCTAAGGCCTATCAAGCAGAGGCTCGTGGGTTCGTTCCCGGCTCTCACCTCTGAGTTTTTCGAAATTCATGGGCGAAATAACATTTAAAATTTGCATTGTGAGGAAACATGGACAAACCTGCAAAGCAATTCAATGGTGTGTGTAAAGTTCCCAATCCACACTACGCCCGCGTGGGAACTACGACCTTCTAAGAGGAGAATTGTGCCCAGCAATGAGACGTATGTAAGCTGGGGTAATGATGATAAATAATAATCTGCAAAAAACTTGCAAGCCTGCTATGATCATAAATTATAGTTTCAGATAATATCCTTCTTTGGTTTGCTTGTACTCATTACGCTCGTGGTTGTGGACATTATCACAGAACGTCATCTCCATACTATCATCGCCATTGCCCTCAGATAAATGAACTCTCGCCTTACATCCCTTTTTCTTTCTGGAGCAATACCAGTTCTTTTTAGAAACTTGAGAGAATGTGTACCCATCGATCATCAGTACTCTAGCGGCATTCAAACCTAGCCTGATGAAATGTGCGTTGACTGAAACAAAAATGCCCATTCATTACCATGACTTTTATCCACTACATCAGCCGAAAATTCTTAGTAAAAAATAATAAGATATATTTCTACTGACCCTTTTGGATTGATCACCCTGTATATGTCTGGCATAATAAATAAGAAAGCTATTACGCTAGTTCCATCGAACATAATTTTTAAATATTACGAGCTAGGACACTAGTGTCTAATGTCCGGATGCACGAATTACACAACGCTAAACTTTCAGTGTATAATATCGAATGTCTACGTGTCCATTGTCGTGACACATCCGCAACTTTGTGTTATCGGGTATCCTGACCATCATAAAAATGAATTTAGAAGTAAGAACAGTTAATGAAAATAAAAAAGCAGCGAATAAAAATGAATAAGCATTATTTACTCATAATAAATCTGTTTTAATCTTTCAGAATGATTGTTTTGTATTTTTAACTTAAGATTTCTTCTCGTAATTCAACAATTATACCCTTAGCACACGAAACGGGTAAATTTTTGACTGGTGACTGCTTTAAGAATCAAATACTACCGATACCGACCGACTACCTACGATTTGCCTTTAAGTCTTCTTCTTCTCTTTTTTTTCTTCGGTAAATACCGGAAGCTTCGCGCCATTTCCTTCGCTTTTCACGTTGCACGCGGGGGCTCTCGTCTTTTATACTCTTAATTTGCTTCTTTTCTTTCCTTTCTTGATACCTCCTCTTTTCTTTTTCCTTCTGTAATGCGTAAAGTACTGGATGTGCTTTTATTTCAGCGTATTTCTTTCGTGTAGCTAATTTTAGTTTTTCTAAGCGTTCCTTTTCTTTTATTTTTTTGATAATGCCAGAAAAGTCTGAAAAAGGAAAAATCATTAGGCTTGACGACAAACATGGTCAAGAAAACTCATCAGCAAAACAATAAACTGAAAAAAAATATTTTTAGCAGTATTTCGTTTGTATTAGAAAAAAGTAGTGAGCCTTTAGATACGTTTATCTGAAGACAGATAAAGATTAAGTAGGTAGGTAGTCAGATAGACAGGTAATCCTGAAGAAAGAACGATTCAACTGTAACATGTCGTTCACACCTTTGGATTACACAATATGATAAAATTTGTATTGATATAGTTTATTCGAAACAGTCCATAACGCATTAGATAAAAGACAGCAATATTACGTAAACTTTCTTAGTTTTTTACTGAAGTTGACATAAAAATCGACCTACTCACAGATGTAGAATAAGGTTTTGCCATCGTATTTTCTTGGAACAGTACGTATTTATCTTGCTTCCTCAACTAGCTTACTGAAGTTTACTGAAGCTGATTAATAAAGCAAGGTAAATGCGAACTTTCCTACAAAATATTATGAAAAAAACATATAAGCTATCTTAGGTTAGTTCTTTTTTATGTATGTAAACTCATAATTGTACAACTTCAATTATTAAAAAAAAAACATTATTTACTAGATCTGTACTATATTTTATTAAGAATTTGTAATATTTACCTGTTATTGACATTCTATTTTATTTCAAAATCTGAATGATAAAGGAATATAGTATGATATTTGTTACACAGCAGGGAAAGTATCGAGCTTTATGAGTGTAAAACAGAAATAACATATTGTGTATGACTTTAATAAAGCAAAACATCAACGAATCATCGTTTATCTCATTTACCTACAACTCACATTATAAATAACACTTAAAGCAAAACGGGAGACTTGGGAATCCATTAGGCAATTTTTAGATAAATTCCGTTGGACTGCGTATAAACAGGTTTATTGTGATTATGCTGGTTGTGGCAAAACATGACTTCCGTCTGGTCAGCATTGAGACAAACCCTGGCTTTGCAGCCTGTCGCTTTCTTAGAGCAGTAGAAATGCTTCGGCGTGATTTGTGCGAACGTGTAACCATCAACCATTAGGAGTCTTTTGTTTCGCTCAATACGGATAAATTTAATGTCTGCAACAACACAATTGGCCAATTAGTCATTCATGATTCAGGTATAAAGCGTTTTTAGGGTTCCGTACCCAAAGGGTAAAAACGGAAACCCTATTACTAAGACTTCGCTGTCCGTCCGTTCGTCTGTCACCAGGCTGTATTTCAAGAACCGCGATAGTTAGACAGTTGATTTTTTTACATATTATGTATAACTGCGGCCGCTATAACAAAAGATACTAAAAACAGAATAAAATAAATATTTAAGAAGGGCTCCCATACAACCCGTTTTTTGCTAATATCTAATGAATGTGTTTTTTTTAAGCTTTATATCAAAAAGATTCAGAGTTTCAGAGTTACTTGCACAAGAAATGAATGTGTGAAGTTCCCAATCCGCACTGGGTTTAGAATGAGAGAAAAAAAAACTGTACCCAATTGAAACTTATATAAACCTAGAGGAATCTTTTGAAAAATCTGTTTCAGATGAGTGTGTTTATATATTTAAAAAAAACGAAAGTAAATAAATTAGAAATCACATTTCGAATGCTTTATTTACGAGTACTTCAAATATCATATAAACTTATTCCTAACACATACGATCATATCGTTCACAGTAAAACGTGTAAAAGTTAATTACGAAACATTCAATTGTATAAATAAATAGATACTATAATTTTATAATTAATTGATTTTTCTTTTACTTTAGACTAGTAATTCATGCAATGAAAGCTCATTAAGTAAACTAATACTATTTTAATGATTACTGACTTGTCGAGCTTAGCTCCTCGAAGCATTTTTTTGCACAGTGAGTCCTTGACTCTCATCTCTAATCATCATATGTCAAAAATTTATTTATTTGTTCCTTTAGTATTTACACTGTCAGCTCAATTATATTACATTTAGATTAGATTAGATTTTTTAGAAAAATATGGCTCTGTCCATTGGAGGACAATTTTGCCAGTGTCTAGTAGGTTTTGCCGTTGTACGGTAAAAAAAAAACTAGAAAAGAAATATGAGAGGTAATGGTGGATGAACGATGACAGCGCAAATCCATATTACATTTGATTGCAAAAATAGTAGTCATAATCCATTTATAAAATACCATCCAACAAACTTATAGAAACTTCTGACTGTCAAAAATGACTGACCCTCAAAATTTTACTACCCATACCATACAATCGTTTTCGGTCACGTTTCTATAACTGTGTACACACTTTTTATGATGCAAGTTTACTCAATGTCGTTCATTTTGTTGTCATCGTATAAACGACCTGTCTCTTTAATTTAAATAATTAAAAATATATATGTGGCAAATTCTGTGACAAGTTTCAAAATGCCATTGCCATTTTCTGTTCGTTACTCATAAAGTATTTTCCTGTGGTTTACATTTGAGTTGAAATAATAATGTCATAATGGGCAAGAATAATTAAATAGAAGCCTTTAGAAGGAATAAAAATAGTATGCTTAGAGATATTACAATATTTTTCGGAGGAAGAAAATCATGGAAATTTTGAAGAGACCGTAAAGAAAAAGTACTGTTTTTGATAGAATAGAATAGAATAGAATATATTTATTTGCAAAGAATAAGTAGTTACATAAAATATCATTAGGTGGTGTTGAGACAATGGCAGCTTATTCTGCTATTTCTAATTATAGCATGCAAAAATAAATTTATTTTTTTAGTGTAGTGTAGTGATGATTTTAGATACATTTGAAACACAGAATAAAAGAGACGTTTAGAACGTCTAACTCAATGATGACATTTGATTCGATTTACATTCGCAGCACGCTTAAGAATAGTTAGGTAACTTTGCGAGAAACTGATGGGAAACAGTAACACATTACGTACACTTTTATACTACTTATGTCACGTACATTGAGACGAGACTGTTTAGCTGTCAATGCAGGTCTTAGAAAAGGCCCAGGCCGCACTACGTCTAAACCGACGCAGCTTTTAACCGCGTGACTTTGTGAATCGAGTAAACTGATGCAAGCGGCCGCCCTGGCGGTTTTAAGTTTACTTGTATAAAAAGTCACGCGGTTGAAAACCGCAGCGGTTTAGCCTTAGTGTGGCCTCGGCCAAAGTAAGCTATATTTGTTTCATTTACAAGTGTCACCAGGTCCTTTAAAGTTCTAGCGTGTGAGAAAAATGCTCTTGTACTGTATCTCGCCCTAAGCTTAAAGAATTATTACGCGCAGTAGTGGGACATAAATAGGGACAGTAGGGGTAGGGGTCTGGTGGGCTTAAGAGTAACACAAATGATCCTATATATAAATAAAATATTATCAATTAATGATCTACTTCCTAGCCCTTAAATTCCTCCTGTGTTCCAGGCTGTGCGTCATTTCAGCAGGATGAGAGTGCTGGTTGACGATGAAAATGATCTTTCCGCTGCTATCCATCTTGAGTTTAGCGTCACACTTGGGTTTCTTTGTAGAGCACTTCCAATGCTCCGTCTTTCTGATGTTAGAGAAAGTGTAGCCTGCGATCAGAAGCAAGTTCTTTCCTTTTTGAGAGAGCACATAGTCGTAACTGATCTCTGAAAAATATATTATGTTTACAATATGATCGACGTCGGCAATAAAAAGGCCACACAAACATTGTAAAACTTTAATCATTATTATATATCAGATATCAGCAATCATTGTCGGTACGAAGAAAGCCTAGAGATGGTGCGTATTTACGTTACCAGGTTTTGATACCAGGTATTTCCTTGCAAGTACCTATACCAACCAGGTACCGACCCGATATACTTGCAAGACTTGAAAGTATTTTTCCATTAAAGTATACTGTCCCTTCAAAGTAAGTAGGTACTACTACGTCGAACTCGAAAACTATATCTTACATTCATACACATAAGGTTCAGATTGTGCTTATACGTGAAATAAAATACTTTCAAAGTACTTGACGTCTTGATTGGAATATTTTGAATCTTATCTGTATAACAACAAGGTTTAATTTAAACTTGCAAGGAAGCAAGTATTCGACTCGTTGCGTTGGACAGAAAATACTTTGAACGTATTCTGATACCTGGTTTCTGCACCTGGTATGAGAAGGTGGACGTACTTTTAAGCCTTGGAACGCGATTTAGCAAATATAACCCATCCCTAGAAGAAACTCATTTTTAACAAAACTTGCAGCCATGACTAAAAAAATGGATACGATATTAAATAAAACATCTCGTATAACAATCTCACAGTATTTAATTTAACAAAACACAACAATACTGCCGCACGTTGGTATAATATAAAATGCTATATTACACATTAACAATAAATAATTAAACTTAAGCTAAATTACAACTAGACCAGAAACATTAAAAAACTTATGTTAATGCTAAAACAACGGCTAAACTTACTTTTTAACAATAGTTAAAATAATTATTAAAAAAATAATAGCATCATGATACTGTTCAAAAAACAAAGTTTTATAAAATATCGTACAAATAAAATACAAAATAATAGACAAAAAAATAAACAAAATGGAATGTCAATAAGAAATAAAATTAAATGTAAATTCTTAATAAAATATTCTAAGTCATCTTTCTTATAAAAAAAAGGTACAAAGTGCTGCAGTCTATAATACAAAGAAAAATACTGAACTTAATATTGCTGTCTCGTTATATGATAAAGAAGTCTGCGATCAACCTTCACCAAAAGAAATTTCTATCGCATCGAAAACCCGACAGTAGAATGATAATGTTACAATCGAACCATTCTTCCTTCAAGAGTCTTAATATACTTCCTCGGCGGATGGCAGTGCTCGTTGCAAATGTTAACAATAATACCCTCAGGACTCATCCGAAGCTTCGCGTTGCAGTACGGATTCTTTGTGGAACAAATCCACAGATTCGGACTGATTTTAGAGAAAGTGTAACCTCCTACTAGTAAAAGGTTTTTGCCTCTCTGTGACGGCACAAACTCGTACGGCGTACCTAAAAGTAACCGCATTAGTATTTTAGAGATGTAGGTAATCCTCAATGGACCAAAATCTAACGGCAAGATCCGGATTATTTTTGACTCATTTTAACACAAACTCGTATGTGGAATTCGGTCCTCGAATTTTGCACTCAACTTTCCGCTCCTGTTGTCTTAGTAAAAAACGAATCGATTAATGTGCTGAAAATTATAACGACCAAAAACCCTTCTATTAACTGAAATTAAATTCAGGGAAATTGACAAATACAGAAATAAAAGACTCATTGAAAACTGAATACCGTGTAATTGAAAACACTTAGGTATGCATTCAATACAAAAGTTGACTATTTATATCTTAACGTATTTCCCCGAAGGTGTCAGCATATATTTAGGCGGTGGGTGTGTATGTTCAGTGGAGAACTGCACAATTATACCTTCGGGGTCTAACTTGACTCGGGCCTTGCAACCTGCATCTTTTTTAGAACAATAATAATTGTTGGATTGTTTCATTTGTGAGAAAGTAAAGCCATTTAGCATTAGTAAGAATTTGCCGCGGTTCGTGGGTATCAGTTCATAGTCGCCAGGTGATCCTGGAAATGTGATAAACGTCAAAAAATTCGTTGATAAAGAAATTCGTTGATAAAGAAATGTATATTTTATGAAATCATTAAAAAATAAAAATGAAAAACACAACACAGTTTCTTTGCATAATACTATATTTTTCTCTTTAAATATTTACAATTCGGTCTGACATTGAAAGAACACCAAACCATCCTCCATTCTTCCGTTATGCACCTACTTTCAAATATGAGCCAGTAGCTGTCATCACATATTTTGGTGGGCGGTGATTGTGTTCTTCTTTCAACTCTTTAATGATACCGTCAGCGTTAATTTTCACAGTACATTTACAATTTGTTGACTTGTAACGAGAACATATGTAAATTTCAGTGCCTTTAGTGACACGATTGAAAGAGTACGTGAAACCATTCACCATTAGGAGGCGGTTGCCGCTCCCGCGCTGAGTCGGAATAAAAGTATATGTTGGGGCTCCTGAAAGAAGATTTAAGCTATCGTCACGAAAGAAAAAACTATATTAAAACATAAGACAAGAGACTAGACTCCTAAAAATACATGATTAGCCCGCCAGGTACATTTTCAAAAAATATCACAGACTATTTTTCTTTTGTCAATTTAACAGAAAATTACGGATAGATAATATAGCCGGTTAAAGTACCATGTGACGTCACACTTACGTAAACTTTTTACACGCGCTTCATCTTTGTAATTTTTTGTTTGATTGACAAATCACGATCAATATCAAAATGAAGGTTTATATAGTTTTTTTTTTCACCCAGGAATCTACTCAATTTCAGATATATTAAAATAAAACGAGATATACTATAAAAAATTAAACGACAGACAGATAAGACGGGAGTTCATGAATTCAATAAAATGACACTAAATTTGTTATCAAAAAAGTTTATTTTATAAAATACTTTATAATATTATAGAATACATAAATGGTCCCTCGGATACTTATTCGGACCTCTACAAGAATTTACACACAGAATCCTAGTAAGAGCCGATGTAGAGTCACCTCTATATGATAGGTCTCATGCTTCTATGGCTCCACAAGTTTCCAAGCTAGTGCAATAAGTATAATAAATATACATACATATTTTGTACCGAATATAAAGTATTTATCCCATTTTAACCCGGGCGCGTAAGTGAAAGGGTTAGATGTTTTGTACCCGCGATAGTATCTAGCTAGTTGCCATGGTCTCTAGTACAAGTATCATTAGAAGCCAATATACTACTCAAAAGAATATAAGGGCCACTTGAATTTAACCGGTAAAAAGAAATCAAAAATATGTATGCGTTTTTACTAATTGAATACATTTAATTGAATGAAAAGTATTCGCATTGTGTTATGTTGTACTAATAAAACCATTTTTAGACAAAGAATGTTATAAAGAATTATATTTGTTAGTATTTTCATTTCACCCATAAAATTCACGTGGCCCTTATTTTCCTTTGAGCAGTATATAAAGAACGATTTAACGCATTCACTGCCATCTGACTTTCATAGGTGCCACCGACGCACATGTGCGTTCAAAATGTATGAATAATTATGACCGTGGCACTGGGTGAAGTTCCGAAAACGCAAATGTGCGTCGCTGGCAATGAATGCGTTAACACAGAACTACTCAAATCAGAAATGTATTAATAAATTCCACAATTTTCACAGTCGCTTGTCGCCTTCACTTATCGCCATTAATAAGATTCAGTAACAATCATCCAATTCTTATATGCATACCCTTGGCAACGGTGAATTTCGGTGGTGAGTGCGTGTGAAATAGAACAGCAGACTCGATTTCGCCAGTAGGCCCTAACTTCAGCTTCGCTTTACAACCCTTATCTTTCTTCGAGCAGTAATAGTTGGAGGAGCGGCAATGCTTCGAAAACGTGTGATTGTCGATCATTAGTAAGACATGGTTCGCGTCGGTTTTTATGAATTTGTATGCGCGTTGACCTAAAAATCCATAATTTAATTTTATTATTATTATAAAACAAACAACATAACAAATTTGGAGTTGAAATAAAAAATACAAAAAGACTCCAAAAAACCAATCATAATTGCAACAGACAGTTCTCAGCAACGGACGCTTTACCTTGAAAACACGAGACGTTTGTTGCTATAAATAAATTACACTAACCCCCTATTTCACCATCCATTGATTAAATTTATTTGACGGATAAGAGTGATGCCATCTCTGTTTGTTTTGTTCGAATAGACGGAGACGGCATTACATTTATATCCGTCAAATAAAATTAATCAATGGGTGGTGAAACAGCCCCTAAGAGTTTTGATTGCAGTAAGTGACTTTGGATTCCTAATAAAATACCTTAAAAATAGAACTACAACATTCCATAAAATGTATCTTGTAATATATATTAACACGAGAATCGGAGCATTTTCACCAAGATGCGGTATTTTCTTTAATGAGAATATCAGTTTCGTTGCCAATATTTTTAATAATCTGCATTAGAGAAATACATTCTGGAGTAACCCACAGTACAATATCTATTATTATGAATTATTACTATTCTTCGCACACGCAGTCACGTGTCGTGACAAAATGTGTCTTGTAAAGTTAAACCATTTGATTCTTGATACGAAGAGCGTTCTTATAATTATACATATTTATGTTATAAGGATTGTCTTTGGTAGGCAATGCGACGTTATTATGACATGTTCTGCGAAAAGGTTTCAAGTATTTACAATTCAGTTACTTTTTATGCAAAATCGGCTTGCGTTTAAATAACGCTTGACAACAAGCAAAGGGTTCTCTATCGTTTGCCCGAATTTCATATGCCCGAATGTATTTTCTAGAATTTTCATTTGCCATAAAGTAATTTATTTCTGAAATAGTAATTTCTTCAGAGTTGATATTAAACTAACCTAACCTACTGCATTCTATATGATGACATTTTAAAAAATTCTGATAACAGCACGGTTCTCTAATTTTATGGCAAACGTTGGTATGACAAATGAAATTTGGGCAAGTAAAGGTAAACGCAAGCAAAGGTGTGAACTAAAATGAAGTAAGTACGTTTCTCTATTAAATAAGAGTAAATGCCGTGAAGCATTAGCTGGTAAGATATTTCGTACCTCTGTTGGACGTTCCTACAACCTTTGTACCTGTCTTACATCATCTCCTCTTAGAAAGTGTCTTTCATAAAAATTCAAATAATATAATATTTTATATTGTTATTGTGATACCAGACAGGTAGATACTTACAAAGTAGAACGACTACGGAATGAACGGATAAACGTGAAGTTTTTCTTGTTAACGCCCGATCTGATATGTAACGTTTCATAGTACTTATATTTTACGGAGTGACGTTACGAATTAAGTTTAAAATAAACTCCATCTGAATTACGAAAGAGCTTAGGCGCTTCATGGTTATGCAGCTGCTGGTATGATGTCATAACACCATTTTTGTCCAATTTCAGCGTCGCCTTGCACCCTGTATGGTATTTGGAACAGCGGTAACTTTTACCTTTACCATGTTTAGAAAACGTAAAATTTTGTACCAGTAGAAGTGATGAACCCCATTGTGTCGAGATAAATTCATAAGGCGGACAATCTGTAAAGTTAATTCATAACCATAATAATCGTATTAATCAACCAATAGCTGGCCGGTTAGCAGTGATAAGCAACCATACATAATGGGTCATTCGGGAGACGTACGTGAGCAGGTAGCCATTACCTACACCACTATTTAAGATTACGTTGCAATAAAAATCAATGCAAAATATCTTGGGTCGGGTATAACATTTCTCAAAAAGTAAGAAAAATCGTTTTTTCTTTCTTGACGTTCACTAAAGTAATTTTTCTACATAAGCAATGACCTGTCCACCTATCTCCCCCTTAAGTTTGTGATACTACTTGCGGGTATATTTTACATATATATTTATCAAAATTATCAATACCTGTAAGCATCGCGTGGTGACTTGGTGAGCTCGCGTATGAAGCAAATATATTTATTTATTTTAAAATTTCAAAATACATAAAATCCAAAAAGATTTCAGGATCGCCACATGGGATTCGAACGCGCACTTCCTGTGGTTTACGTAGTCAAAAAATAATTAAAAATAGCTTAGCATCTGTACTGACTGATGTGAATACTAAGGAGAACATAAAAAAGATTTGCATGAAAGAACAAATTTTCATCCTGTCTTAATATAAAACCCCGAAGCAGTTATAGTATATTTGGGCGGATCGTGATTGTGGCCTTCTCTTAACCTCTCGATCTTTCCACTTTCGTCTAATTTGAGACTAGCCTTGCATTTAGTACGCCTCATCTTCGAGCAGTAATAAAGTCCTCTCCCAGTGTTTTTCGAGAACGTGTATCCATTAAGCATAAGTAGACGTCTGGTTTTATCTGTTGAGATGAACTTGTAAGCGATACCTAGAATAAATAAATCATAGAACACGAATGTTACAATATCTCAAAATCTAAAGGCGATTTCCCACCGGCGAGGCAGACGAGACGAGAATTGAAACTTCTCGGGCGGCGCGCGAGAATGCATACAAATTTCAATTCTCGTCTCGCCTCGTCGGCGAAAAATCGCCATAAGAGTGTGATATCTAAATGATAATATTTAATTTCATGATTGTTAGAGTTTTGTTCATTTATTTATTTATAGAAAATGATCCTGTAGCCTTACAGCAATAGTCAAGGCGTTCAGCAAGAGAATAATATCATAACACTAGCACTAGTTACTTAAATTAAGCAATAAACGTACATAAATAGATCAAATTAAACTGCAACAAACATTCCATTATAATTTTGAATTACAGTATCGAAATGAAATATAAATGATATTGCCAAAGTTATATAAATTGTTTGGACAAATCATATTAGTAGTACCAAACTAGGGAAAGAAAAAATGATAAGTTGACATGAGACTTTACCGTTCAAAAAGAGTGAAGTAAAAATAGCTTATCATCTGTGCTGACTGATGTGAATTACAAAGGAAGACATAAACAATATTTAATTTGATTTCACCCACGAAGTATTTACATTAAAATTACAACTTTCATCCTATTCTGATATAAAACCCCGAAGCAGTTATAGTATATTTGGGCGGATCGTGATTGTGGCCTTCTCTTAACCTCTCGACCTTTCCACTTTCGTCTAGTTTGACACTGGCCTTGCATTTAGTACGCGTCATCTTCGAACAGTAATAAAGTCCTCTCCCAGAGTATCTCGAGAACGTGAATCCATTAAGCATAAGCAGACGTCTGTTTTTATCTATTGAGATGAACTTGTAAGCGATACCTAGAATAAATAAATCATAAAATATTAATATTACAATATTTTAAAACCTAAAAGGGTGATGGTTGAAAAATTGAAATTTTTTTTTCTTAAATTTTACGAACAATCGTGTTGTATGTATTGATCAGTTTTACAAGGCGCGCATATGTCATATCATGATCATAAAAAATGTATTCGTCCATTAATTTATTCATCTATAGAAAATGATCTTGTTGACTTAGAGCATTAGGGAAGGCACTCAGCACCATAGCAATATCATAACTATACTAAGCACTAGTACTTAAACTAAAAAATTACGAACCTACAAAATAAACAGATAAGATTAAATTGCACTAAATATTGAACTATATTTATGAATTGCAGTATCGAATTGAAATATAAAATATATTGTTAGTTTTACATAAATTATTTGGACAAATCATATTAAACATTATTTAGCCAATTTTATTTTTTTGTTAACTATCTTTTGTTAAATTAAAGCTACAACTTGCCTTTAAAATAAAATAAAAAACAGTATACTTACTCTTCCTTATAGTAGGTTGATCGGAAATTAAAAAGAGCTTATATTTTTTTTATAACTATATTCTAACTTTTTTATCAACGATGTATTTGCATAAAAAATACAGCTTTCATCCTAATCTAGTATAAAACCCCGAAGCAGTTATAGTATATTTAGGCGGATCGTGATTGTGGCCTTCTCTTAACCTCTCGACCTTTCCACTTTCGTCTAGTTTGACACTGGCCCTGCATTTAACACGCCTCATCTTCGAGCAGTAATAAAGTCCTCTCCCAGAGTATCTCGAGAACGTGAATCCATTAAGCATAAGTAGACGTCTGTTTTTATCTATTGAGATGAACTTGTAAGCGATACCTAGAATAAACAAATCATAAAATTTTAATGTTACAATATTTTAAAACCTAAGAAGGTGATGGTTGAAAAATTAAAATATTTTTTTTTCTTAAATTTTACGAACAATCGTGTTGTATATATTGATCAGTTTTACAAGGCGCGCCTATGTCATATCATGGTCATAAAAAATGAAGTCGTCTATTAATTTAAAATAGAATTCTATGGAATTAAACAATCATTTAAACAAAGCAATTTTTCACGATTACTCCGTACCGTAGTTACTTACATTTGAACGCCAATCCCGATCATATTCACATCTCAATGAACTCACCACTGTTTTTAACAATCATTGTATCATTAAATAATTGTGTAAATATGTTTATTTTATAGAAATAATTGGAAGACGAAAATCCGTTATATTTGTCACCGAAGTCTGTCTAGTCTCTGGAAATTTAGTGCTGTACCTACAAAATTAATTATTTGAATGAACCAACCTTACCTAGCGATAATTATGGCTGGCTCTGCAAATTGGGGAATTTTATTGGCTCAGGTCGTAGAATTATGCATACCTATTAATTTGTATTGTAATTGTATTGTATTGTAAAACTCTTTATTGTACATAAAACACATGAAAATATCAGAACAAGGATAATAAGACGTACAAAGGCGAACTTATCCCTTAAACGGATCTCTTCCAGTTAACCTTTGAACGATTGACAGGGTATCAGACACATGAGTACTTACAATGAAAAGATAGAAGAACCGAAATTTTAAATTAACTCAAACAATGCATATTATTATTTATTCGTAGATATTAATTATTTGTGTTAAGTGACACTATTTAATGAATGTTTATATTGGTTTCTAATGGAACGATAAAATGGTATTATAGTACCTACATAATAATAGTACCTACATATTATGTAGATTTCATATTTTTTTTCTATTTACTAATATCATAATATTTACTGTGAAGTCCATTTTTGGACCAAAACATTATTTGTAATAATCACTTCCCTGTGTCTACTCTCATTTCCCTGTCTTATGTAAATTTAAAAAATGCCTCTTCTAAATTAATAAATATTTTGACTGACCCTTTTAATTCTAAAATACTCCATTATAAACTTGGGGAAAATATTCGTCAAAAAATATAAGTGGATACATGTTACACTATTTTTAAAAATTCTACCCTTAAAGGAGTATAAAGAGGAGTGAAAGTTTGTACTTATGGAAAAAACGTTAGCTATATTTGAAGATATAATTCAAAAACTTCGTGAAAATGTTATGAAACATTTAAAATTAAAAGGGACATGGAAACATTGTGAATGACTCTTGAGTTGAACAAACTAAGAGAATACGTGATACGCCATTTTTTTTTTCAAATTTCAGCCTTAGGGCTATAAGGTTGGTGGAATGTATTCGAATATATTTATCTATAGAAAATGATCTTGTTGACTTAGAGCATTAGGGAAGGCACTCAGCACCATAGCAATATTATAACTATACTAAGCACTAGTACTTAAACTAGAAAATATACGAACCTACAAAATAAATAGATCAGATTCAATTGCACTAAACATTGAACTATATTTATGAAATGCAGTATCGAATTTGGACAAATCATATTAAGTTTTATTTAGCGAATTTTATTTTTCTGTTCTGGGTACCTACTTCCTACTTTTTGTTTAATTAAAGCTACAACTTGCCTTTAAAATAAAATAAAAAACAGTACACTTAAGGGCTGTTTCACCATCCATTGATTAGTGTTAACTGACGGTTAAATGTGATGCCGTCTCTATTTGTTTTGTTCGAATAGACGGAGACGGCATCACATTTAACCGTCAGTTAACACTTATCAATGGATGGTGAAACAGCTCCTTATAGTAGGTTGAAAATATACGGTTCAAAGGAAATTAAAAAGAGCTTATAATTTGTTTATTACTATATTCTAACTCTTTTATCAACGATGTATTTGCATAACAAATACAGCTTTCATCCTATTTTAATATAAAACCCCGAAGCAGTTTTAGTATATTTGGGCGGATCGTGATTGTGGCCTTGTCTTAAATTCTGGACCTTTCCATTGTCATCAAATTTGACACTGGCCTTGCATTTAGTACGCTTCATCTTCGAACAGTAATAAAGTCCTCTCCCAGAGTATCTCGAGAACGTGTATCCATTAAGCATAAGCAGGCGTCTGTTTTTATCTATTGAGATGAACTTGTAAGCGATACCTAGAATAAATAAAACCTTTTTTTTAATTAATAGTTTTCTTCAATTTTATGAACAGTCGTGTTCTCTGTGTATTGATGTTTTTACGAGGCGTGCATATGTCATGTTTATAAAATTTTTATTCGTCCATTTATTTATTCATTTATAGAAAATGATCCTGTGGACTAGGAACATTGGCCAAGGCACTCAGCAGCATAGCAATATTATAATTATAGCATTTAGCACTGAAACTAAATACACAAACCTACAAAATAAATAGATCAGATTATATTGCACTAAACATTGCACTATAATTACGAATTGAAATATAAAATGTATTGTCAGTTTTATGTAAATTATTTGGACAAATCATATTAAACTATATTTAGCCAATTTTTATTTTTCTGTTCTGGGTTACTGCTTACTTTTTATTTATTTTAAATAAAAGCTTTCTCCATTCTTTCTATTTATATTAAGCTACAACTTGCTTTTAAAATAAAATAAAGACATTATACTTATAGTAGGTTGAACATATACGGTTCAAAGGGAATCAAAAGAGCTTATAATTTTTATAACTATATACGCATATCAAATAGAGTAGCAGGAGCATGCTCTCGTTAGGGACGAGTGGCGGAAAGAAGAAGAGGCCTTTGCCCAGCAGTGGGACACTTCAGGCTAAAAAAATATACTAACTGTGAATACAAAGGAGAATATAAAAATGCTAAATTAGATTTGATCAACGATGTATTTGCATAAAACATAAAATTTTAATCATATCTTAATATAAAACCCCGAAGCGGTTATAGTATATTTGGGCGGATCGTGATTGTGGCCTTCTCTTAACCTCTCGACTTTCCCGCTGTCGTCTAGTTTGACACTGGCCTTGCATTTAGTACGCGTCATCTTCGAACAGTAATAAAGTCCTCTTGCAGTGTTTTTCGAGAACGTGTACCCATTAAGCATAAGTAAACGTCTGTTTTTACCTGTTGAGATGAATTGGTAAGCGATCCCTAGAATAAAAAAAACATAAAACATTAACATTACAATATACCAAAACCAATCTAACAATAAACTTAATAGTTCAGTTGTTCCTGTTGAAATAAAAAATAAACAAAGTTCATCTGGCGACGAAGTGGGTCACTATATTATACGTAATGGTTTATTCTTATTTATACTAGGAATATTTTAACAGAGGGGTTGAAGTGGCGCTGACGTGGCAACCTTAAGAGCACTACTACAAGTGTTTAATTGTATGAAGAAATAATTCTTATCTATACTAATGGGTATTTACGGGCTTATCGTTATATTTTCCTCCAATAGAATATCTATTATATCTACCTGTATAACACGTATTTAATTTTATCGGGTTAACTTCACATACAACCCACAAGGAGTCTTCATATAACTAGGCGGTGCATGATTGTGTTCTTCTCTCAGCCACTCGATCATTCCACTAGCGTCTAGTTTGACACAGGCCTTGCATTTTTTTCTAAACATCTTCGAACAGTAGTAAAGTCCTCTCGTAGTGTTTTTCGAGAACGTGTATCCATTAAGCATAAGTAAACGTCTGTTTTTATCTGTTGAGATGAACTTGTAAGCGATACCTAGAATAAATAAATCATAAAACATTCACATTACAATATTTGAAAAACCTAATAGTTCAGTTGTTCCCGTTGAAATAAAAAATAAACAAAATTCATCTGACGATGAAGTGGGTCACTATATTATACGTAATGGTTTATTCTTATTTTATACTAGGAAAAATTTAACAGAGGGGTTGAAGTGGCGCTGACGTGGCAACCTTAAGAGCACTACAAGTGTTTGATTATATGAAGAAAGGTTTCTTATCTATACTAATAGGTATTTGGATTTATAGTTATATTTTCCTCCAATAGAATAACTATTATACCTACCTGTATAACACGCATTTAATTTTATCTGGTTAACTTCACATACAACCCACAAGGAGTCTTCATATAACTAGGCGGTGCATGGTTATGTTCTTCTCTCAGCCGGTCGATCATCCCACTAGCGTCAAGTTTGACACTCGCCCTGCATTTATTTCTAAACATCTTCGAACAGTAATAAAGTCCCTTGGCGGCGCTTTTTGCGAAAGTATGTCCATTAAGCATAAGTAGAGTTTGGTTACGCGCTGTTGTGATAATCTCGTAAGGGATAGCTGAAAAAAAATGCTCATAATTTAGAAAGAGCTGAAATTAAATAGGTATAGGTACAATGTTCTGAGTCTTCGTGAACAAATAAAAATATCTTACGTGCTCGAAACGCCTATATGCATCTTAAAAGGAAAACTGTATATTTGTCTGTTCCGTCTGTCAGGGCTTCGAACGTTCATAACCAATTAATTAAGCATTTGGTACACACTGCGCCGCAAATAAATGAATTTTGATAATAGAGGTCATGTTTCAAGTAAAAGCAACAAGTTATTTGCCTTAAATTGACTCACAACGACACAACCCCTACTAATAATGTGATAATATGTTTTGTAAAAAAATAACTTTGTGTTAATTTAAACTTCAATATTTTATTCACAAAAAAAACAGAGTGTATAGTAGAAGTAGGTGACTTTCAATAGCACTCTAAGGGGCTGTTTCACCATCCATTGATTAGTGTTAAATGGCGGTTAGGTGTGATGCCGTCTCTATTTGTTTTGTTCGAATAGACGGAGACGGCAGCACATTTAACCGTCAGTTAACACTAATCAATGGATGGTGAAACAGCCCCTAAGTGTAAGTAGAACGAGAGCAGCTTATTACATGTCCTGTCTGGTGTATCAAGAGATCCTCATATACAACCCGCTAGCAGTCTTCATAAAGGTAGGAGGTGGATGATTGTGGTTTTCCCTCAGCCATTGAACTATCCCACTGTCGTTTAGTTTGATACTCGCCGTACATTTGTTGTATTTCATCTTATTCTTAGAACAGTAATAGAGTCCCCTCGTTGAATTTTTTGCAAACGTGTAACCATTGAGCATCAGTAGACTTTTGTTATTACTTGTTGTGATGATCTTGTAATCGATGCCTAGAAAAAAAAACTTAATGCAATTTTGAAATATAATGTAGTCGACTAAGGGAGTCAAAATATGTTACGGACAGTAATAGTCGTCGACACAAATTTACCTCCCTGCTGGGTTTACTTTTAGGTTATTGCTATATTCAAGATAAATGAAATGTAAACCTAAATTCATTTTTAATCACAAGTTATAAATTATTTAAAGAATAAATAAATATATAAAAAGTATATTATATAAAAACACATCTATAAATATATAATAACACAGAAGCAATCGTTATAAATATATAACTAGCAGAAGCGCCAATCTAATAACCGTTTCACTTTTTCCCTGCTAAAATGACGCAGTGATCAGACTATGTGCACAGATCTGGAAAAAGGATGGCGGACACGGACATTCACATTTATCTGTGCGCATACGTCTAATTACCGTGTCACTATTGCGGGAAAAAAGCGACACGGTATTCGACTGGTGCACAGATCAATGAAACTGGCCGTTTTAAAAAACCAAATGGCTTTGATTTCTGAATCCAAACACGATAACAATATGATAAAATTATAAAACTTAATATAACAGCAAACGTTTAATAATCAAAAACACCTTTTCAATTTTTGCACCTTAATTGAAGCTGTCGATTTGATTTGCGACATCGTGCTGAGCCAGGGTTCAGGGAAAAAGGGTTTTGTGACCATTTTGCTCTTTTCGCTTTTGCTTTGTTTGTTTTTGGTATGTCTTAATGTGACCAAATAAATATATTTTCTTTCTTTCTTTCCGTCGGTAATTATGAAGTCATTGTGTTGTGTACAGGAACATTCAGAGCATTTTTTTGAGATTTTATATTCAATTGGTATTTCTGCTGCGAACGATTCAACACGTGAATTTATGGGCTTATCTTCAAGTACACTTCAGAAGAAGCCTTCATATATTTAGGCGGTGCGTGATTGTGAACTCCTCTTAGCCGCTCAACTGACCCACTGTCGTCTAGTTTGACACTGGCTTTGCATTTACTTAACAACTTGTTCGAACAGCAATAAAGTCCCTTCCTAGTAGTTTTTGAATACGTGTGTCCATTAAGCATAAGTAAGCGTGAGTTTTGTCTTGTGGTGATGATCTCGTTAGTGATGCCTAGAATAAAAAACTTCTGACTGCACCGCAATTCGAAAATTACCGAAATAGTTTGACATGGGTCGCAAATATAGTTGTAAACCAGCGGCTTGTAAGCTGGTAGGTACCGAAACGAGCGGCTAGAAACGAATAACCAGCCCCTTGATACCGGGTAGATACCCGAATTGAGCATCGAAGAAAAAAACGATTTTTTATTTCATTTTTTATTGTTAAACTCTTATTTTTGTTATACAGTGGCAGTTATTATATATCACAAACATCTCTCACAAATCAATTATTAAAATAGTCCTATTCCACTCTTGTGTCAAATTTTGTATGAAAATTTTGAGTTTTTAACACTTAATACTTAAATGTATCCTATAGCAAATAAATCAGAAGAAAAACAACAAAAACAAATAACTAAATCACGTGAATATAAATACAATGAAATGTAAGCAGCCGTTTGCAGCCGCTAGTGATCGCTAGAAATGGTAATAAGTAAGCCAATACTAAACATACATAAAATAAGTACGACGACGAGCAAAGCGAGGAGGTGTTAGATAGAACTTCAAACCTACAGTGCCGAGAATCTAATTTTTATAATACTAAACTTTTTTAGAATTAACTAACGTTAACGGAACGTATTCGGATTAACCGTGATTAGAATAAACAAAATTATGCGATATGTATGTTAGACAAAATATAATTATGTCAGTCAAACATTACACGAAATAAGTTCATACAAAATGAAATTATGCGACATGTATGTTACACAAAATATAATTATGTCAGTTAACATAATACGAAATAAGTTTATAGAAAATGAGAAATAGGTCATTTAAAATTAGGCGAAACAAAATTATGTAATATAAGTTGTATACAGAATGACTTTCACTAAAATGAAACATTAGGTTAAATAATATTATCTAAAATTAGGCAAACTGAAAACAGGCAAATAGTAGTTGGGCAAAACAAGGTACAACCGTTTCATTAAAAGGTTGTTAATCCCCAGAACTAAAGCTGAACTTAAAACTAAAAAAAATTAAAGTTGTAGAACCATAAACTAAGACATCTGTACAGCATGCACAGTAACTACCTATCTCTCTCCGCGGCCCGATAAACCCGAGCGCCCACGAAGGCTGCATTCGGAACATTAGTTCCGAAGTTGCTTTTATTAAAAAGGCGCTGCGCGGACGAGAGTGCATTCATTCAGCTTAGTGGTCTAGCTTGAAAGACGGCCTCTGCTATCCTCAAGTAAAACCAACAAGTGGGTACGGGGTGAGGCGGCCTATGCGGTCCATTCCATAAACTCACAGTTGTATGCCTATACTTTACCTAAGTCACAGCCTATGTTATTTAACTAAAGTAAGCCCTAAACCTGTACGGAGTACGGAGACTAAGCAATCTTGTGAAGTCATGGGGTTATCTTCAAATACGCTCCAGAAGAAGTCTTGATATATTTAGGCGGTGCATGATTGTGATCTTCTCTTAGCCGCTCAACTAACCCGTAGTTGTTTAGTTTGACACTGGCTTTGCATTGGCTTGCCTTCTTCGAACAGTAATAAAGTCCCTTCCTAGTGTTCTTTGAAAACGTGTAACCATTAAGCATAAGTAGGCGTGTCTCCTTTTTCGTAGTTATGATCTTGTTAGTGATGACTAGAATAAAAAAAACTTGTTACTGCACCGCAATTCGAAAAATGCCTTAATATTTTGATATGGGTCGCCAAGTTTGTTTTAGGTAGTGTTCTATGGTAGAATAATTTGATTCATTTAAAAACATTTATTTATTTATCTAATAAAACATTACACCATCATTAAAAGATAGCCTATGTTCTTTCCCAAGGTCTATTCTATCTCTGTACTAAATTTCATCAAAATCGGTTCAGCGGTTTTGGCGTGAAAGCGTAACAGACAGACAGACAGACAGAGTAACTTTCGCATTTATAATATATATATTTATATATTTATATATATATAATATATATAATATAATAAATATTAATATATATCATGCCAAATTACAGCTTTCTAGTACTAACGGTCTCTGAGCTTAGCCGCGGACGGACAGACATAGCGAAGCTATAAGGGTTCCTAGTTGATTACGGAACCCTAAAAAAGCATCACTCTTACTCCGCCGCAGTTTAAAAATTACCTAGTCTGATATGGGACGCAAAGTATGTCAAAATAATTGCTTTGAAATTTTGATATAGATAATTCCATCCATCCATCCATCCATCCCAGCCTATATACGTCCCGCTGCTGGGCATAGGCCTCCTCTCAGAACAAGAGGGCTTGGGCCATAGTTCCCAGTGCGGATTGGGAACTTCACACGCACCATTGAATTGCTTCGCAGGTTTGTGCAGGTTTCCTCACGATGTTTTCCTTCACCGCAAAGCTCGTGGTAAATTTCAAATTTAATTCCGCACATGAATTTCGAAAAACTCAAGAGGTGCGAGCCGGGGTTTGAACCCACGACCCTCTGCTTGAGAGGCGATAGGTCAAACTACTAGGCCACCACGGCATTTAGATATAGATAATTACATAAATAAAAAATATGAGTTTGTTGCTTCCCTTATTCCTCACACTCTGCTCTATCCAAGCGCTTAAGTAGTAAGGGTTGTGCGCTGAGGTATGAGAGAACTCATGTTAATTCCTGACGCGCTCGAGTAACTTTGCAACAACAGTCTCGCCCTCCCTACTGAGGGAAGGTTTTCATAACGCGAATAAAAACATTTAAGTAGCTATAGCAATAATTTTAATGAGATGGATTATTCAAGGCCCGCAATATGATGATTTTCACGCGAAATTAAAACTCCACTTAAAGCATTTTAGAATGATCTAACCCACGTCCTTGTCTATGCCACTTTTTAAAAGCCGTATCTCCACTAAATGTACTTATTTCAGTCTTATTTTAAAACATAATGTTTTATTGCTCCACCCACAAGAATTAATTTGACATACAAGTTGAAGCGGCGAACTCAATAGCGCTCAATAGGAAGCAGAATATTTAATCATGTGTCAAACATATACCAGGTGTGGCCTGTAATACGAGCAAAAAATTAAAACATAGATCGTCCTCGTCAAACTGAACAAGATTAGTTCAGCGACTTTTAAAAATAATGGAGTCTCTGAATATTCCTTTTTTTTTCATACAAATTAAATATTGCTATCAATTTACGCCATCCTAGAACACAACTGACGTTGCCTGTCACGCTACAAACATAAAGCATTTTGCTTTACATTGCTTCTTCGAATAAACTTAAGTGTAATAAAAATTAAAAAACTAATTATTTTTAAAAGTGGCTGTACTACTCGTAATGTGTTTCAGTTTGGGGAATACGATGTATGTTTTAATTATTTGCTCATATTACAGGCCACACCCCGGTCGGTATACATCGAGTTGTTACAACACAAAATACGGACGACCTCAGGCCCCTATGGCACAGGTTCACACCTTGTTTAGGGGACGATAGCTTCGACCACTTTATATAGACCTGTTTGTACTAATTGAATGATGTATTGCTCCATGTAACTCACTGATGTACAATAAATATTTTTTTCGCACCTCTCCTTCAGAAAAGTAACTTTCCTCCCTGACGAGAGAGCAAAGGAGCAAAAGTGCAACTTTTCTGTTCAAGGCTCTAAGTGTTTTATTGCAAATTGTTGCCATTGTTGAATTGCATTGTGCCACGCCTTATGCTGGTTGTTCTTTAATAATATGTAGAATATTTTTTTTTAAGTTTCTGAATGCTCGGTGTGAAAAGTTGTATGAGCCACTCGGGAGCAAAATTATTTTCATCTTGGGCGTTAACACTTGAATCCTTCATTACGCTCAGCCTTCGCTACATTCTGGATTCAATGTACGCCCTCGCCGTAAATACACCATTTTGCTCCCTTGTCACACAAATAACTATTATTATTATTATATTTATGAGCTTAACTTTATATACGCCCCAGAAGCAGTCATCATGTATTTAGGTGGCGCGTGGTTGTGGTCTTCCCTCAGCCGCTCGACTATACCATTGGTATTTAATTTGACGCTGGCCTTGCATCTGTTGGATATTTTAGAACAGTAATAGAGTAGTCCCTTGCTATTGTTCTTTGAAAACGTGTAGCCGTTCAGCATGAGTAAGCGTCTGTTCCCAGCTGTGATGAATCTGTACGCAATACCTTGAATAAAAAAAATACATTCAGACGAACGTAGACCATCCTCGTTCTTAAAAAACGGTAAAAGATATTTCTCCTGCAGATTTTTACTTACACTACTGAGTTGTGAAAAAAGTTGGATCACTAATAAACCATTAAACAATAAGTGACTTTAGAAGAAAATACGTGTGGGTATGTTGAGTATACATAATAGCTTAATTATAATATGTTTTTTATTTCATATAATCAATGTACCTACATAGAATTGTTATTTTATTACACTATAGAATATTAAAGGTAGATATGTGAGTATTATCAGGTTACGTGTCTAATTTATAAAAAATGTATTTGACTGCAGCTATTGCTTCTAATTTATCTATTGGTTACACTAATTAACCTGCATAAACTAGTGTCACCACGATATCAATTTTGACTGCTCTCAGACTAAAAAGAAACAAAATGAGTTTACTTCTTGATCTAAACATGGTTTTAAACTATGTGAATGTGAAGCTGCGTACAGATTGCGCGTGCATTGGCACGCGTACCCGAGTACCCGATTACGCGTGCCCTGTAGGGCTACTACGAAATCCGAAACTCGAAGTTTGTGTCGTACCGTCCCTCTCGCTCTCGTATTAAACAGTATAAGTGTCAGAGGGACCGCACGATACGAACTTCGAGTTTCATAGTAGCCCTGCTGGAACGCCATGTCCGTACTTGCAGCTACGCGTACAATCTAGGGGAACGCGTGCCGCGCGAGCTCGGCTCGCAGCGAGCCGCCATCCGTCGGTTTTTGGTCGCGCATCAAAGCGGTCGCGCACGCCCTGGGACGCTGTATTTAGACGGCAAAATGCATTCTCAGTCATTGACTGAGGCTCGCAGCTCTATGGATCGATTAACGTCGCGTTCAGTACCCTTAGTGTCAGTTTTCGGTTACAAAATACGTCTCGACGCGAACTCAATCGAGACGTACTTTGTAACCGAAAACTTACACTAAGGGTACAGGTTCGCGGCGGTCCGTACAGGAGCTGTACGCGTATCCAATGTACGCGTCGACTGTGTATCCCGACTACGCGTAACACAGGAACGCGCAATCCGTACGCAGCTTGAGAAGTACAAGTATCTCGCAGTCTTAATGCACATGTTTTGCGACATACAGACTTACATAGGTATTATTAAGCAACCTATGTTATTTGAAAATTGGCAGACATTATTTCTAAAAACTCTACAGAGCTCTTATTTATTTTAAATAAATTAACAAGTAATGGCTAAAGGAATTCGAGTTCAGGTGAACGTTTACAAATATACACAGCTATTATTACTGATTGCAAAAAAAGTTTCATTTCATTAACATCGTACAAATGTGTAAAAAATATAAGTACACGTTGTTAAATTCCTTGCTACATACTTCTCAACAAAGAGTTTTCCGGAAAACTGGTAGAATTTTTTACATTCATAAGTGCTTGTTATAGCCTAAATTGAAAAAAAGATATTTTTACTTTGACTTTAATCAAAATTCCGCTGTCGATGCTACCTTTGTTACAAAACAATTATGGATGGAAGTTTTAAATAAATTAATTATTTTTAATACCTACACGACAAGAAGCTATCTATGTATGTGACAATACATTCACTTCAACTGATAATCAGTTTACTGTACTTTCCAAAAATCCCATTTGCCAAAAATCAGATCTGAAATCAAAATATGACTATTTAAATCTGGGTACACCTGGCCCCAGCTTTTTTTGACACCCAACTTTCAAAAATAGCCCCGAAGGCGTCCGTACATATACGGGCGGTGGATGATAGTGTCTCTCTCGCACCCACGCTATATTCCCATGTGCATCTAGCTTCACTCCGGAGGTGCATCTTGTTATACCATCGTTGTGTCGACAGTAATACAGGCGCCCTCTGTTGTTCTTTGAGTATGTATATCCGTTGAGCATGAGTAGAGTCCACGACAGGTTGGTATCATTCGATATGCTGTTAAAAGACATAAAAATGTAGACACCGGAATTATAATTTCTGGTTCACTACACAGGAATTCATGCTGCATGCAATATAAATCAACCCCCTTTTTCATAAAATCATTTTTTCTAACAAAAGTATGTTTTATGTACGAGTGAGTACGTCTGAAAAAGTGTCATTATAAAGAACAAGGACTTAAGCTTTTACAAATAAGGGAGTGTTGAGTTAATGATTTCTAGTAGGTAAATACTTACGAGCAGAAATTGAAACTTGCTTTTAATACTTTTGTTACCCGAGTGCTCGAAGGGGGGGTCATGTTTTTCCTGATGTTTTCCTCAATAATCTATAGGAAAAGGGTAAATAAAGCGAAAATGCGAAAGATACGTGAGATAACTTTGTTTCTTTAATTCTTTTTACCTACCCTAACTTGACTACGATACTGAAGAGTAGCCAACAGATAAAATATTTATGTTGTTTCATAATCTAGTATACACGTTGAAAGGTGCTACTTAGAAATAAAGTGACCCTCATTTTAACTTGTACTATCTTTTTAATTCATTGTGTAGTCTCCATAGGTCATTTACATACATAAACTATACTTCTTTCTATACGAGTACTGGCCAGATGGTGTAAGAATGATTTCCGGTGGTTGATGGTTATGATATGTCAAATATTCATTCATTTGTCCATTATTGTCGAACTTAACTCTCGCCTTACACCCAGCGTAGTACTTACAACACCTGTAAGTGTTACTATAGTGTTTCGTAAACGTGAAATCTTCTAGCAGTAACAGTGGGCCTCCGTTTTGCATCGAAATTATCTTGTGAGGAGGGAAGCCTGCAATTAATTGTACATTCATTTCAAAATGCACCGCACTTGAACAAATAATTAATTACATAGTATTTTGGACGAAAACTTTGAAAAGTTTGATGCACGAAAAGTGTGCCAATAAAACCAAAAGGTTGAAAACGCCTGGTATAGGTTATATTTCATAACCCCTTTCATATAATTCCGTGGAATCCTATAATTTTTCGGTGATACCAGTAATAAATAAATGTAGGCAGAACATAAATGTTGCAGTTGAAGTTCTTATATTAAAATTGTTTTAGTGTTTTTGATTAATCAATCCTACCAATGTTGAGGTTGTTGGTAGGTAAAGGAAGTAAACAAAAACTTAAAAAATAGTGATTATTTATTACAATAGTAAAATGACCAGATTACATTCTAAGAGTACACTTCCTCTAAAACGTAGCGCAGTGGAGATTTACAGAATTGACTTACCTCAGTACCTAATATACATTATTATGTATGTAACAAAGGGACGGGGCATTGCCAACACACCTTATTTAATTCTCAATCACTAACTACTTTTCCAGGCCCCGCGAATTTAGATGTGCTACCGCTACCACTAAATAAATCATAGTTTTATCTTGTTCACCTGTGAGGGAATAATTTAAAAATGAATAATATTCTTAATGAATTCAAATGATTTTGTACCATATATTATATTTAGTAATTAGTAAGGCCGAATATTTGTGTACATTTATGTGGTTACTATATGCACTGTGCCTGGAAAAGGGTTAATTATCTACACTATGCGTATAAAACTAATTCGGACTAACGACGAATATGATGATAGCAATAACACAGTATTTATATACAATCAGTAAAATGTGCACAATACATTCAAATAACAATAACCACTGACCACCACAAAATCTAGTATCTATTAAGATTTAGACTAACACATAGTTCTGCTGCTAAACGAATAGTGACTTATTGAGACATAATAAAGCTGTATACAAGTAGTTAAATTCGGTCTTCTATTCACCATAGCTAATAGCTACTTATTTTGATATCATAAACAACACCCCACTATATCAAAATATACAGCATTATCAAAAACTAAACTACTTTGGCACTAGCCCCAACATAAACATAAACCTATAATGTTTAGTTGCACTAAGACTTTTAGTCAGCAGATCCGCAGGCATATCTGCTGTGGGCAAGTACAAAGTCTGAACTAACTTGTCAGCTACACTTTCCCTACAAATGGTAACGCACATCTATGTGCTTAGACCGCTTATGAAAGACAGGATTCGCCAGCAACTTCTAGCACTTTGGTTGTCATTGTACAGCAACAGCATACATGTGACCAGTTATTTCAAATTGTAAGTTTCTCAAATAAATTGCTTCTTTACAGGCTTCGATACCCATGTACTCAGCCTCAGTACTGGACAATGCAACTGTTTTTTGCTTTTTACTCTCCCATGAGATAGCACCTCCAGACAACATAAAATTAAACCCTGTATAAGACCTCCTGTCTCCTACATTATGTGCCCAGTCAGCATCAACAAATTTTCAATTTCTGCTTTTCCATCTTTACTGTATTTCAAACAATAATGCTTTGTCTTTTTCAAATATCTAAGAATCCTCTTAGCATAGCACCAATGTTCTCATTATATGAGTTATTAAACTGACTAATATAAGACATAGCATACATTATGTCGGGCCTGGTCAATACTGCCAAATACATAAGGCTGCCTATCAGCTGCTGAGTCTGGAAATTCGCTTTTGCAATCGTAGTTTTTCTAACAGGTAATTTCTCCTCCATAGGAGTCTCAGCAACTTTGCTCTCAGCACGATATTGAACCTATGACAACAATTGATCAATATAAACTTTCCTTGATCCAATGTTATTATCGATTATTCTGTTTATCAATGTTAACATTCATACCTAGGCACTGTTTGACCTGTCCTAGATCTTTTAGCTTGAACTGAGAAGAAAGTTCCTGCTTTATTTCGCTTTGTTTCCTGCTCATCATTGGAAAACAAGAAAAAATCATCGACATATAAAGCTATTATAGTCTTCAAACCATTACTACTGTTAACATACAAACAGGGTTCTAGTTTTGACTTGATATATCCACTCTGAACTAAACAATCATCTACCCTCCTGTACCATGCCCTTGAGGATTGCTTTAGGCCATAAATGGCACGCTTCAACTTAAGCACCTTGCCATCAGTATTACCACCAACAAAACCCTCAGGAATCTGCATGTAAATTGTTTCCTCAAGAAAACCGTTCAGGAAAGCAGTTGTTACATCTAAATGTGAGATATCAAACCCTAATCGCACAGCCAATGCAAATAAAAGTCTTAAAGTTGTGTATCTTACCACGGGCGAGAAGGTCTCCTCATAGTCCACACCCAGCTTTTGTGTAAAGCCCTTGGCCACTAACCTTGCTCGGTAACGCACATGGTTTTCACTATCATACTTCTTCTTAAGTACCCATTTGCATTTCACAATGCTAGCCTTATCTGGAACACTGACAAGTTCCCAAGCATCATTTTCTTCAAAGCTTTTCAACTCATCTGTCATTGCTTGCTTCCAGTGCGCTTTCTCTGGTCCTTGTAAAGCTTCTTGCAATGATAGCCCGCTAGCATCATCTATCTTGTCTGCTATGCAAATATTTGTAATGCCATATCTTTCTGGTGGACGTCTTTCTCTCTGTGGTCTTATCTTTATCGGAGTACTTGTGTTTTCTGATGTGTCAGCTGTCTCAAATTCAGTAAATTGGTCTCCTGATGAGTCTACCAGAGTACTGGACTGGTCTTCATAGTCATCCCCCACTGAATCTCGACTTATCTCCAACTCTTCTTTCTGATTTCCATTGGAGTCTGTCTTCTCCTGAACCTCAATAACACAATCAGAGTCATTAGTCTTCTCCATGATTATCACATCTCTGCTGATAAAGATAGATCTGGTTTCCGGGTCAAATAAGCGATATCCTTTGACATTCTCTGGATAACCCAACAAGATACATTGACGAGACTTCTTGTCCCACTTGTGTCTCTTCTCCTTGGCAACATGTACCATCACTGTACTACCGAAGATTCTTAAGTGACTCAGATCTGGCTTGGTGTTGGTCCACACTTCATATGGTGTCTTTCCGTTTAATCCTGCTGCCACAGTTCTGTTCCGCAGGTAGACCGCAGTGTTCGCAGCCTCTGCCCAGAATTCCAAGCTTAAACCACCATCATACAGCAAGCATCGTGCCTTCTCAACCACTGATCTGTTCAACCTTTCGCATAAGCCGTTCTGTTCAGGACTGTAATTATTACTCCTCTGATGAATGATTCCACTCTCTTTCAGATAATCATCAAACTGGTTATTACAGAACTCCCGGCCATTGTCACTTCTTAAGATCTTAATCTTCTTGCCAAGCTGGTTTTCAACTTTTGCTTTGAATTCCTTGAAACACTTCAGAGCTTCACTCTTATTCTTAATGAAAATATAAATGCCATACGACTGAAATCATCGACAAACAACAGGTAGTATCTTGATCCCCCGATGGATTCAACTTCCATGGGTCCACAAATGTCAGTGTGCACTATATTCAGCAGTGTATCACTTCTGTTGCCTTCATTGGGAAAAGGCAAGCGACATTGTTTCCCTTCACAACATACCTTGCATGATGCCTTGCTTATATGGTCCACCTTTCCTTGTAGGTTAAATCCTTCCACTGCATTCTGCATTTTGTTCATATAAGCACTATTTACATGCCCCAGGCGGCGATGCCAGGTGTCAGCAGACGCGGCCATGGCAACAGTCGTATTTTCTGGCATGTTCAACTTGTAAACTCCATTCATCAATGAAGCTGTTGCAACAAGATCTCCCTTCTTGTTAAAAATCTTACAACTTTCATCATTGAACTCCACTTTGTTACCCTTGTTAATCAACTGACTTACTGATAACAAGTTTGTGGTTATATTCGGAACACACAATACGTTTGAACAACGATGTCGTATTCGCTGTTGCTTCCTATTGTAGCAATCTGCACATCACCACTGCACAACACAGGAACGCTTTCCTTGTTTGCGACAACAATCTCCCGAATGGCCGGCTCATATGAACCATTTTTAATCCAACTTTCGTTAGCTGTCAGGTGAGCACTAGCTCCAGAATCGACATACCAGTCGTTTTTCTTAAAATTGCCACTCAAAAAACACAGCACTGAATGCATTTGACGGTTTTCGCGTACTTTTCTTTAACGCCGAAGAACTATTTTCAACATTAGGACACTGATTGCGGTAATGCCCGGCTTGTTTACATCGAAAACATTTGACATTTTTCGAATTTGACATTGACGAATTGCCGCCATCATGCTTTTCGCCATAGACTTTCATTTTGTTCTTCTTATGTTGGTAATGCGAACTGGCAAATGCGCTTTCAATTTCATTCGTTCCGTTCTCGTTCAAATTCAAATTTGAATTTTTTTTTCCATGTCAAGAAGTTTTGTTTTAATGGAGTCCGCCGAAATAGAAATCCCTGAATGCTCGATCGCCATGATCATAGGGGAATATTTCTCTGGCAATCCCGCTAATAAAAGCGAGCCAATCCATTCATCACTGATGTTAAAACCCGTTCTGCTCAATTTCTGGCCATTTTCTACAACTTGAGTCACGTATGCCGTCATAGAACTGCAATTTTCGAGTCGTATCGAAATAAGATTTCGTAGTAGCGTAATCTTTCTTGCATAGCCGGAATCATCAAATAAATTTTTGAGTCTGTTCCATAATTGAGTCGTAGTTTTCACATCTTTGACATGAACAAATAAAGACGAATCGATAGTTAAAATCAACTTCGCTCTGGTTTTTTGATCTGCCGCAATTTCCTCTTTGTTAGGCTCTTCATCAATGAATTTTTGCACGCCCTCCAAGACTAGGAAATTCTCTGCTGCGAAAACCCATTCGCTATAGTTGGCACGGCCCAATAACTTCGGCACGTTCGCAACATAATTAGCCGACATCTTCGTTATTCTGTCACAGATTACACACGAAAAACACAATTTTCGAACTAGTAATCTAATTCTTGACTAGCACTGAAATTACTTTACGGAGCATGGGTAGCCCATAACCTGAGAGAAATCTAGTATCTATTAAGATTTAGACAAACACACAGTTCTGCTGCTAAACGAAGAGTGACTTTATTGAGACATAAGAAAGCTGTATACAAGTAGTTCATTCGGTCTTCCATTCACCATAGCTAATATCTACTTATTTTGATATCATAAACAAACAACCACCACAACCATTAAGGTTTACCAATGGGTAATAATGATAGTTCATATTTTAATATTTTACATATATATATTTTTATTATAATTTTTAAAGACTGAATATTGTGTCTTAAATATGGCGTCATTTTCTACTCAGGTTAGTTAACTAAGCTAAATACTTACTTATCTAGGGTAGCTAGGCATGCTTATAGAAAAATGGCCTTAATTCCAGCCGGTATAATCTTGACTTTTCTAATAAATTAATCAGTGTTTACTTCGAAAATCGACTTTCGTAATTGATTAGTCACGTTTTGATATGTTGAGGCGAGCTTCTTACTCTTCTAACTTATCGAGTATTTCGGTGGCCAAGTGTTATGCTCTTCTCGCAGTTGCACTATTTTGCCCTTGCATCAATTTGACGCTGCTTTACACTGGATCTTGTCAATTTGGAACAGTAGTTAGCGTTTAGACTGCTCCTTGTAGGAGTATGTAAAACCATTCACATCAGAAGTGTGGAGTTTTGCCGCGGCTGTTTGGCACAAACTGTAGGCCAGTTCGTCTGAAATAAGGTCATATTTAGTATATTCGTACCCAAATACATTATTATCTGAATGTACATAGGTTAAATAACGGAAAGTAGACTTATTGTAAATAATCGAACTTTGTATAGGTAACTGGGTGAAATTTAAATTCTTGGAAACATTAGCTTATTTTTTATTAATTTACTTATTAAAAACGTATTTTTAATATCGAATTTGCCACACGAAAAACAACACTTAAATTAACCAAAATTTGTAATTCTGTCTGATGGACAGTTTACAGGTATCTTATCCTTAACATGAGAAGATCATTCTAAGTAATTTAAAAAATAATAAATATATAAATAACATGGATCGTGACTTAGGTACCTAAAATTTACATAAAGTTGCTGTGCACTCGAAACAATTAGTCTGCCAACTCCGCTGATTTATGTACCTATTTCGTGTTATTTCATAAAACAGGTTAATTTAAAGCTAGTCCTACCTAATATTATCCCCATTGCTGAAGTGGTCCCGGTCCGCACGAAGTGCAAAGGTCATCTGACAGAAAAACGCGAAAAAATCCAAGCCTTCACCTTAAGGGCTACCGATGGTTTTTCATCGATTTTTGACAAGTTTTAAATCGTATCTCTTTCTTTGCACTACAATAGAATGTTATAGTTAAACGGCTTATCGGTTCTTCAATCTTTTATCTCCATTTTGTCTACGGGATTTTGAAAAGAATGAATACTTAATTTTGTAT